>NC_050451.1:17641625-17841625 GCF_903995425.1 Onychomys torridus
TGCTGTGAAGAGACACCATGACTACAGCTATTTTTACAAAGGAAAACATTTTATTTTGGTAGATTATAGTTCAGAGGTCAGTCCATTATCATTATGGTGGGACATGGCTGCATGCAAGCAGACATGGTGCTAGAGAGGTGGCTGAGAGTTCTCCATTTTACAGGCAACAGGAAGTGAACTGTCTCACTGGACATGGCTTGAGCAAATAGGAAACCTCAAAGCCGGTCTCCACAGTGACACAGTTCCTCCAACAAGGCCACACCTCCTGATAGGGCCACTCCCTTTGGGGGCCATTTTCTTTCAAAACACCACAACTTCTCACTTTGTTTTTTGAAGTAAGAGTTAGCTCTGTAACCCGGGCTGGCCTGGAACTTACTATAAAGCCCAGGTTGTTCCCAAACTCCATAGTGGTCATCCTGGCTCAGTACCTCAAGTGCTAGGATTACAAGTGTGACTAAGCGAGCCACTAATGTGCTTGTCATGTAAGCCTGGGGACCCAAGTTTGACCCTAGGACTCAGGTTTAGAAGCAGAGAATGGTGGCATGCACTTGTAATCCCAGCCCTAAGAAAACGAAGACAGGAAGGTCCCTGGGGTCTCTGGCCAGACAGCCTATGCCACTCAGCAAGATCCAGGTCAGTTGGACTCCTGGAGCTCCACCTGGGGCCTGGCTGAGGATCTCTGCATCCATTCCATCAGTTATTGGATGAGAGTTCCAGCACAACCATTAAGGTGTTTGGCCATCTGATCACCAGACTAGGTCAGATCAGGCTTTCTCTCGACCATTGCCAGCAGTCTACAGAGGTTGTATCATTGTGGACCAAGATCGGAAAAGCACAGGGACAAATAGCCAAACAAATGGAAGCACATGAATTATGAACCAAAGGCTGTGGAGCCCCAGCTGGATCAGGCCCTCTGGATAAGTGAGACAGTTGAATAGCTTGAACTGTTTGGGAGGCATCCAGGCAGTGGGACCCGGACCTGTCCATAGTGCATGAGCTGGATGTTTGGAACCTTGGGCTTATACAGGGACACTTTGCTCAGCTTGGAAGGAGGGGACTGGACCTGCCTGTACTGAATCCACCTGGTTTAAATGAATTCCCAGGGAAGTCTTGGCCCTGGAAGAGATGGGAATGGAGGGGAGGGGCTGGGAGGAAGGTGGGGGCGGGAGGGGGGAGGCCAGGGGAACCCATGGCTGATGTATAAAATTAAAACACAAAATAAATAACAAAAAAGGAGGAAAAAAAAAAAAGATCCAGGTCAGCCAGAAACCATGTCTCAGAAAAAAAGGACGGAAGCAAGGATGGCAGCCAAGGTTGTTCTCTGGCCTCCTCACACATCCACACTCATACAAAGGTAGAGGAAGCCTGCAACCTACTTAAATACAGATTTTAAACTTAATAAATGCCTTGGCGTGTCTCCCGTTACTAAAGTCCAGAGTGTTCTACATTTCTTTCCTAGAGTGTGATAAAAGTACAGGTTATAGTTGTGAAAGCAGAATGCTTACAAGAATCTGTGGGTATGAGAAAGAGCAATTTCCTATCGCAGGCCCAGCTGCTGCATTAGTTTTGGTACCAGTTCCAGCACGTGGCAGCCATAACATGAAGGCCTGTGTTTGGCTCACTGGTTTGTAAACTATCATCCATGTGAATAAACTGAAGTGATTGTACATTAGCCACCTAAAACGTGCCCTTTGATTTTGAGGGATGGGTTTGGTTTTTCTAAATGCCTCTTCCATTTGGATTCATTTTTCCAGCCATTAGCAGGAGTTCTCTGGATTTAGACATAGAGAGGCTTTTCCAGAAATGGTGACTAGGAAATAAATGAATTCAGTTCAGGATATAAAATCAAGAAATAAAAGTCTGGATGTTCTTATGTACAAACAACTACCTAACTGAAGAGGAAAGAAAGCAATTACATTTACCATAGCCTCTAAAGCAGCTGTGGAGGCTGCTGTTGGGGAGGACCTGAGTTCAGTTCCCATATGGTAGCTCAAAACCATCTATAACTCCAGTTCCAGAGGACCCCGGGGTCCCTGCATGGGCTTCATGGCCCCAACTACACATGTACACATACATAAATGACAGCACTCCTGCATATTTCCAGATTTCCTTTTTCCTGCTGTGATGAAAACACTCTGACCAAGAACAACTTAGGGAAGGGAAGGTTTACTTGGCTTAAACTTCCTGGTCATAATCCATCATTGAGGGAAGTCGGGGCAAGAACTCAAGCAAGAATTGAAGCATAAACCATGGAGGACATGCTGCTTACTGGCTTGCTATCTCTGGCTTTTGTTCAGCTATGTTTGTCATACAACCCAGGAACCCCACCACCACAGTGGCTTAGGCCTTCCTAAATCAATTAACAATTGAGAATATGCCACCACAGACATGCCCAAATATGATATGGAAATATAGGAGATATATATATATATATATATATATATATATATATATGTGTGTGTGTGTGTGTGTGTGTGTGTGTGTGTGTGTGTGTGTATATATATATATATGATAGGATAAAATCGTGGATTATCAAACCTACTTTTAAAGAGCAACTTGTTTAAAATGTTTTACATTGGCATATATCTTAGTTTATTGATACAAACTTAAAGTTAATTTTGTTATTTCATATATGTATTTATATATATATATATATATATTTCTACTCGTTAAAGGTATTATGTTTATGTAACTCATTTAAATTGTAGTGGATAATTAAGAAATACAGATTAATAACTAGACTTCTATGATAGTCAAACTTACAGTCATGTTTAATTTTCTAGGTATACATAGATATAATTCAGTTAGGTAGGTAATCTTCAAACACTTCAAAGACCTACAAAATGTGGCATTTAAAATGTTTTAAAAACTTAAACTTTCTGGATAGTGAGACACGACTGTTCCTTGCAGCACCGATTTACTTCAAAAAATGGGTGTCAAAGACACTTGATATGGAGTTTATCTTCTTCTTGACAAAAAGAGCAATTTGGGCAAGAAACTGTTCTTGCCTGGGCTGCTTGACAAAATGTTGTTTCCACTGGACATGCAGGACCAATAGGAAGATGACACTGAACTTTACAAGGTGAGATGGTTCTTCAGGTTCTTGCTTTGGAAAAGAAACAGTCAGACATTCTATAGGACACAGAGAGAAGTGACTGAAAGACTCTGGGCCTGTAAGCTGAAGAATGGATGCCCCAGCATTACAGAAGAACTTTAGGTGACTGTCCAGGCAGCCAGCTGTCTCTGTCATTCTAGATTTTTAGAAGTTGTTTACAATGTTCTTCCTGTTTACTTAGGTAATATTATATCCTTCTGAGGTCTTTGATGTAGTTGAAGACTACATAGTTATAATTATGGTTTTCCTTGATTATGATAAGAGATAAGGTAGCTATGAAACCTTAGACTCACAAATATAGGATAATTAGGATATCATCTTTAATTTTGCCAAGTATAAATAGACTAGATATTATAACTATAATTCTTGCTTGATAATTGTTTTGTTATTTGTAATTTTACTATGTTGAAGTTAAAACCTTTCTTTAAAATAGAAAGAAAGGGGGAAATGATGGGTTATGTCATTCTGTGTGCTGTGAATATATGTTACTCTGATTGGTTGATAAATAAAGCTCCTTGGCCAATGATGAGGCAGAATAAGATTAGGCAGGACATTCTAACTAGTGAGAGAGAGGAAGGAGAAAGAGAGCAGAGGAGACCCTGCCAGCCGCTACCAGGGCTGCAAGATGTAAAGTACTGGTAAGCCACTAGTCACATGGCAAAAGATAGATTTATAAAAATGGGTTAATTTAAGATGTAATAGCTAGCTAGCAAGAAGCCTGAGCCATTAGGCCATGCAGTTCGTAACTAATATAAGCCTCTGTGTGTTTACTTAGGTCTAAGTGGCTGTGGGACTGTGGGGCTGCGGGAGCTGGGCATGACCAAGAAAACTTCCAACTACACCCAAAGGCCAGTCTGATCAACACAAGTGACCATTAAAGACTCTCTCAGATAACTCTGAGCTGTGGAAAGTTGACAGCTAAAACTAAGAGACTTCATCCTTCTCAGCTTGACAGACAAACACATTACCTTAAGCCATAACCTTCCCTTTCTTATGTGTCCCCAAGATCTCACATTAATATTATTATATAAACTACAGGACAGCTTTAAAATTCCCACAGACTTTAGAAATTCCAATGTTTTAGAAGTTCAGTTTCCCTTTAAAATACCTAAAGTTTTGTAACTGGGGCTCCTGCTAAATTAAAAAAAAATTAAAAATTAAAAAAAAAGCAAGTTAAATATTCTCTTACTCAAAAAAAGGGAAAAACTAGAGCAGAGCAAAAATGCAAAACCAGCATCTAGTGGTGTAAACCCAGTGTAGCTCCTTGTCCAGAATCTAGGATTCATGGCATAATCCTCTAGGCTCCAAAAGACTTAGGTAGTCCCACTCTCCAGGTCTGCACTCCACAGGCTCATGTCAGCTCTATTTCTCATATGCCCTACCCTTGGCAGACTATCTCCAACATCCTAGGATTTCCTTTGCAACTAAGGCTGCCCTTTACCAGTAGCCTTTCTTGGTCTCTCTTCAAGGACTCTGATCCTGCCACATGGTGCCAGGCCTCAGCCCCTCTCCATGACTCCTTCAATCCTAAGGCCCTCACTTCAACTGAGGCTTCATCTTCACCTGTGGTCTATCAGCTCCTCTCTACAGGGACTCCCCTGACACACAATGCCATACCTCAAGTGCTGCCAAGTTCTGCTACCTGCCCAATGTGTGTAGCCTTGGCCCTTGTATCACGGCTTGTGCTGCCAATCTCTTACTAGTCATGGCTGATTCCTAGACCCAGCAAACCAGCGTCTTTTGTCCCAGTGCCACCATGGTTTCACTCCTACAGATTCTTAAGTATATTGCATCAACAACCCTGACAGTCTTTGAAGGACTCTCAAACTCCTGTCTGAACCTTCAAAAGCCTTCAGTGTGTGCATTTTTCTCTACATTGTTCCAAGAGACCATCAAATTCTGATCACTTAAATGGTTTTTTTCTAACTCAGAATTCCAGACACTTCTACAGTCCTCCCAAGAAAACATGGTTAGGTCCATCACAGCAACACCTCATTCCTGATAGCAGTTTCTACCCTGAGTGGCTTTTTTTGGTTGAGAAAGAGTTTATTTAAGTTTATATTTCCAGGTAATATACCATCATTTAAAATGTCAGGGAGGAGCAGACACAGGAAACATGAAGGAATTGCTTACTGGATTGCTTCCTTTGGCTCATGATCAGATAACTCTAGATTGTGTCAGTCTGTAGTTTTTCTCAGGATTTAATGCTTACATTTGTTTGTTTGTTTGTTTTTTTCATCTGCCAAAGGTGACATGTGTATTGTAAGTGTCCTAGTTAACTTCAGCTGTCAAGTTGGCCTAGCCTAGAGTTGTGTGTGGCACAAGCCACACTGCTGTAATCTTCTAGCCACCTATTCTTGCCATGAGCACTGTGCAGTGCTGGTCACCTCTGTATGGACAGTTCAGCCTCCATATTGTCTACTGTAGTACAAAGTGTTCCAAGGGGCCCTGGTATACTTTTTACCATGTATACAAGATATAAAATATATGCTCTTTAACTGCTTATGTTCCTGGTAAGGAACATTCTATTAGCAGGCTACTGGTGGTTACATTTGTGAGGGGTCAAAAGTAATACACAGATTTTTGACTCTGGGTTGAGTACTGTTCCCCATATATTTGGGATCAAATATACAGATTCAGTATGTTCCCTATCAAAATATCATGAGCATTCTTTACAAAGATAAAAGGAAGAAAAAGAAAACCAACCTCAAATCATATGGAACCACAAAAGAGCTCAAGTAGCCAAATTAATTCTTAGGGGAGGGAAGGGGTGGGAAGGGGGTAGGAAGGGGAGGGAGGGGTAGGAAGGGGTGGGAAGGGGGTGGGAAGGGGTGGAAAGGGGGTGGGAGAGGTGGGAGGGGTGGGAGAGGTGGGAGGGGGTGGGAAGGGGTGGGAAGGGTGGGAAGGAGTGGGAAGCAAACCCTCTGGTTGACAATGATGTTCCAGGGACTGGGGTGGAGTTTCATGGTGTTTTCCTGGCACCACCAGAGCCTTGGTTCAATCCTAGTATAAAACATATAAAAACACATCACAAAGTTATATGACAACTCAAGATAGTGCTGGCATAAAAACAGACATAAAGACACGTGGATCCAAATAGAAAGCTCAAACTGACTAATTCTGACAAGGGCCCAAGAAGACAGAATGGGAAAAAAGTGAAAAACTTTCAATAAATGGTATTGGGAAAATTGGGTTCCCATGTGGAAAAAGAGAAAGAAAAAGCCATTAAATTCAACTCATGATCTTGTGCCATATACAAAAAATTTACTCAAAATGTATGGCTAGATGGATGGGTGGATGGATGGATCAGGCATAAGGATGGGCAGTGTCCCTTCAGAGACTGAAAGTAGCCCATGATGACCTTCAGAGACTGAAGGTAGCCCGTGATAACCTTCAGAGACTGAAGGTAGCCCATATAACCTTCAGAGACTGAAGGTAGCCCGTGATAACCTTCAGAGACTGAAAGTAGCCCATGATGACCTTCAGAGACTGAAGGTAGCCCGTGATGACCTTCAGAGACTGAAGGTAGCCCGTGATAACCTTCAGAGACTGAAGGTAGCCCATATAACCTTCAGAGACTGAAGGTAGCCCGTGATAACCTTCAGAGACTGAAGGTAGCCCGTGATAACCTTCAGAGACTGAAGGTAGCCCGTGATAACCTTCAGAGACTGAAGGTAGCCCGTGATGACCAGGCTCCTGTCTGCAGCATTTTGACTTTCACTCATTTGGCCTTGTCAGATCTTTAACACAAGTGCCACTCGTTGCTGCTCTCCTTCTGAGAACATCAGTTCACAACAGTAATATTTTTAGATATTTGTTTCATAACATCATATTATATACTCTCAGTATATTCGATAAAATTCATTTTAAAACAACAAAAAAGAATTGTACCAGGAAAAACAAATAGGACTACCTCAAATACAGTCATGGAAAGAAAACCGGTTAAAACTGCCATCCATCGTCGACACAAACAATGAAACATTCTAGATCTGTGGCGAGACTAGCACTGAGCATATTCATTAAGATTACTTGCGGCTACAGAGTCGCATTGAGTCATACAGTACAAATCTGTGCTTTAGAACTTGGTGCTTTTTGCTGCTCCTTTGGCTTACCCATGTGCTTTTCAGAAATCTAGCATTTCTCTCGCTGTCCCATCAAATTGTATTTTAAAGTAACTTAGAAAAGACGCCTCCATGATTTCCAGGCACAGCCAGGTCAGGGAGAGCCTTCCTTGGTCACCTGTCTGTGGTGGACTTCCCTTTGAGGAGCTCCTCTTGCTGCTCATGCTCCAGCAGGTACAGTCTAACTTTCTCTACCTGCCTGTAACCAGGCTCAACTAGCCTTCCTTGTGTGTTGATGAGGCTCTGACAAGGTCCATTAGGAAATCAGCCGAGCTGTTTAGATGTCTTGACACCCACACTTCGTTAGACAGTGTCCAGGAAAACACGTGGAGGGGATCTTACTGTTGTTCTCTAGGGTGATGTCCTTGGAGGCCAAATCCCAGCTCTGAAGTGTTAACCCAGAAAGCCCACATTGCTCTAAGGAAAGAATGCTTGGAAAAGAGAAACAAAGGAAAAGAAAGGGAATTCTGGGAAGGGAGAGTGCAGTGTCTCCCTAAGAACTAATTATTCCACCCAGATCTTGGAGCGTGGCTTAAGGAGAGCCCACCTTCCTGCGTGGTCCCTTAGCCAGCCAGGCCCAAATGTGAGTTTCCACCCAGGTGAGATTCTGTTGTAGTGACAGGAGTTTTCCACTCTAACGACACAAGTGTGCTAATGTGTGCATTTCACCATAATGCCAAAACCACTCTCCATTGACAGCTTTAGTCTCTGAGTTACTGGTACCCGTAAGAAATTCTTATGGAGGAGAGGCTTAGGGAAACGGCTCAGTTTGTAAAGTTACTATGCAATGAGGAAGGTTTATGCATGTAAAAGTAATTCCAGCACTTGGCAGGTGGGGGCTGGGGGTGGACAACAACACAGATGAACTCTGGGGGCTGCCTGGCCAGCAAGGCTAGCAGAAACCATAGCTGCAGGTTCAGTGAGAAACCTTGTCTGAAAAATTTTAGGTGGAAAAGAGGAAGACACCATGATGTAGACCTTGAATTCCACACACACATATACCATAGTACATGTACCCTCCCCACACATGTGCACATGCTTGTACACCACATGCACACACCAAAAACTAGAAATTATAATGAGGCCAGTCAAATAAGGCATAGAAAAGTTAATGTCTCCACACAAATGCAACAGAATGTTTGCTGTAGGTGTGGGATGAACTTTGTTGACCTAAGTTTTAACAGATTAAAATAACCAGCTAATGACATTAACCCACTAAAGTTTTATTCTTACATTTTCCCTGGAGATATAATTATTCATCTTAATTTTAGCTTATAACTTCATTGTAAATTGAGAGTGGCTTATTAGTATAGCCATGAGCCTTTTAAGGATTCCAAATGCATTTGATTAAGCATTTAGCCTTACTCCAGGGGCAAAGAATCTCAGTAATACTGGGCAGGAAGGCTAGAAGCATCCTGCTTCCCTGCCCTGTAATCAACCAGGATCTTGACCTTCCTCCCCCTGCCCCAGTCAGTACACTGCATTTACCTGGGGGCGCCTCCTGTGTCAGAAAAGCTTTACACAGACTTGAATTTAGTCAACGTGAGACTCAGACTTAAATTACTAAGCTAATTTTCATGTCCAATCTTAATCAACTTAGAGTGGAAGTTAATGGAGATCTCACGTTTAAAGAATGCCACCAGCCCTGTCCACCCTGCACAGCCCTGTCCACCCTGAGCAGCCCTGTCCACCCTGAGCAGCCCTGTCCACCCTGAGCAGCCCTGTCCACCCTGAGCA
This sequence comes from Onychomys torridus, assembly GCF_903995425.1. Taxonomy (NCBI): domain Eukaryota; kingdom Metazoa; phylum Chordata; class Mammalia; order Rodentia; family Cricetidae; genus Onychomys; species Onychomys torridus. The sequence continues at coordinate 17,650,599 of NC_050451.1, forward strand.
TCCCTGTCCACCCTGAGCATCCCTGTCCACCCTGAGCATCCCTGTCCACCCTGCACAGCCCTGTCCACCCTAAGCAGTGTCTGTTTCCTTCCTTCCGTTGTTTCCTCTCATCTTTTTCTTAACACTATTGGATTGAAACATAAATACCTGCTTGTCCCTCCAATAGGAGCTTTCAAGTCTGACTCGGGCATTGGATGTGAATTAACAGCACAGTGGCTGTCACAGGTATCTTACATCAAATCCAGGTGTTTAATGCTCTTATCTTCGCATACATAATTAATACTTCACTGATTTTTTTTTCTATTATTAGGCCAGGTAGTTTAAATATGTAAATTTCTGTAGGCACTTGCTGGACCAAATTTGCAAGAGAAAAAAAACAACCATTATTTCTGTAGATACCCTAGTCTCAGGTACCTCCTCCTGCTTTGTCCCTGTAGAGCTGAAGTTTAACATGTGCTCAGCATGTGCTCAGCGGGTCATCATATTCTCCTTAATGTCTTTTACTGTGACACTTTTAATTTCCTCTGGACTGCATCCTTCCAAGACTTCAGTAGACTTCAAAGTGATTATCTAAGGATGAAGCAAGCATCCCCGATAAAAGCATTTCATGTATGAAATACTAGCCAATGGATATAATTAAAGGGGCATCTGCTCTATTAATATTTGCTCACAGCAGTTACTGAAGCACATTTTTCTGCCTTGTTTTTGTTTCTCTGGGCCTAAATGAGATGACAGTGTGACTAACAAAACTTCACTCTCAGGTCCTCAGACAGAAACGGAGCAGAACTTTAGGCATAGAAGGTTACTTTAACCTTGCAAAACAGTGTCTGTGTGTTTACCATCATCCCTCAGAACAGTCACTGCAGTGTTAGGAATAAGCAAGACAAATGATAACTCATTTACGAGTGAGAAAGTGTAGTTGTTTATGCAGATGTAAGCACATTCTCGTTTAGGGATGGTGGGTGTATTCCCAGCCTCTTCCCCTGCCCCCATACTGTTCTAGACATATAATTTCTATGCAAATCCAGGCAGCATATTTATAACAGAAACAAATGTGGTGAAGTATAGGAAAATAGGTGGAGATATTTTAAGTATTTGTTAAAGCTTTCAGGGCAAGAGAGTGAATTAAACGTCATGATGCTTCTATAAAAATAACTATTTTAGAATTTAAGTAGATTGTATGATTTAGTTGATGTTACCACATTTAATTTTGACAGCAAAATGCAGCCTCCAAAACATACTCCAAATGAGACTCTGAGTTTGTGAAATTGTGACTCTGCCCACCATGCAAAGAAGCATTTAAAAATGAGGGCCTTAGCCCATTCTTTATTGTTGTATGCAGAATTAAAAATGGTCTTTGTGTTGCTCATACAAATTCTGTAATATACCTAAGCTCAGTGGCAGACCACTGGTTTATCATGTACAAGGCCTGCATTCACTCCTCAGCTCGCCCCAAAACAAATTTCATGGTTTGACTGTGTAGTGTGGATTAAGATCCCTGTAGGTGGAATTAATCACATGGAGAGTATTGTACTCACACCTAGTCTACATGATCATACCCAAGTGTCTGCAGTCTGCTTTCCTAAGTTTATTGATATATCCTAGAGAGAAGGAAAGCAGTGTAATATGAATGTTAATCTGTACTTTCAAAAGCCAAATCCCAGGGAAGAGCCTGAGGCAAAAGGATCTGAAGGACCAGTCCAGCCTTGGCAGCATAGTGAGACTATCTCAAAACAACAGTTATTGAGCTGGAATAATAAAACCTGACTTAGAAGGAGGAGCAAAAGGTGTAGCTGGGAACTTGACAATTTGCTGAGTACTTTACGGTGATGGGGTAGATGGTGATTCCCAGTGTGTGATCTGAGAAACACAAAATTCCCTTCCAGAAAGCAGGGCTAAATTCATATTCTCTCTCCCCACCTCTCTCTCTTCCCTCCCTCCCACTCCCTCTCCTTCTCTGTCTCTCTCTCTGTCTCTCTGTCTCTCTGTCTCTCTGTCTCTCTGTCTCTGTCTCTGTCTCTCTGTCTCTCTCTCTCTCTCTCTCACACACACACACACACACACACACACACACACACAGAGTATTAGTTACTTTTTGCTATGACAGAATACCTAACAGAAGCAACTTAAGGAAGGAAAGGTTCATTTTAGCTCACACTTGAAGGGGAAGTCCTGGTCGGAGGCAAAGCTGTTGGTCACATGGCATCCACAGCCTGGAAGCAGAAAGAGATGAATTCTAGAACTCAGCCTGAAGTGCATTCCTGTGGAGCAGATGGCCCTCAGGTGACATCATATCGTGATGAGAATCCGAGACCATGAGCGTTTTTCCTGGCAGAGTGTCTGAGTCAGGAAGGGGCAGCAGGCCTGGGAAACAGGCAGATGAGAAGGAATCGGGGCAGCCAGATACAAGCAGGGTGCACCACTGCGGAGTCACTCTGTGGGCTCCCAAGATGCCACTAGAATCACCACACTCCAGGGAAGGCTGAAGCACTTGGAGGGGTCATTGGTCTGTCCCTTCACAAAATAAGGCTGGTGGTTTTGTGATTGTTGGCTTTTTTCCAAGTGAGAGAAGTGTAGTCAGAAGTTTCTCTGTGACCAGCTGCTCCATCCCAAGTAAATACACAGAGGCTTATATTAATTACACACTGCTTTGTCTGTGGCTCAGGCTAGCTAGCTAGCTCTTACAACTTACCTCGACCCATTCCTATTCATCTATGTTTTGCCACCTGGCTTTGTGGCATTACCTGTTCTCTCACATCTTGCTGCTCCTGGTGGTGGCTCAGAGCATCTGCTGTGACTCCACCTTTCTTCTCTCTCTATCCCTCTTAGATTTACCACCTGTTTCTATTCTGCCCTGCCATAGGCCAGTGCAGCTTTTTTTATTAACCAATGAGAGCAACACATATTCACAGCATACAGAAAGACATTCCATAGCACTTCCCCTCTTCTGTCTAATCAAAAAGGAAGGTTTTCATTTTAATATAGTAAAATAATATTTAACAAAAGTTATCAAGCAAGAATTATAGTTACAATATTTAGTCTATTTGTATTTAGCAAAATTAAAGAAAATATCTTATTTTGTAAGTCTATAGTTTCATATCTAATTTACCCTTTATCATGATTAAGGAAAACTATAATTATAACTACCTAGTCTTCAACTCCATCAAAGACCCCAGAAGGGTATAATATTACCTAAGTAAACAGAAAGTACATTGTAAGCAACTTCTAAAACTCTAGAAATGACAAGAGACAACTGGTTGCCTGGACAGTCACCCAAAGTTCTATTGCAATGTTGGGACATCCATCTTCAGCCTCCGGGCCTAGAGTCTCTGTCATACTTTTTAATGAAGCAGGAAATTTGAAGGATTGTCTCACCTTTTGGCAAAGTTCATCAGTCACTTTCCTCTGTGTCCTGAAAAGTGTCTGGCAGTATCTTCTGTGAAACAGGAACCTGAAGGAATATCTCACCTTGTTTTGGCAAAATTCAGTGGTCACTTTCCTGTGGGTCCTGGATGTCCAGTTTATACAACATACTGTCAAGCAGTCCAGGCAAGAGCAGTTTCTTGCCCAAATTCCAGTTTTGCCAAGAAGAAGATAAACCCTATATGCAGTGTCTTCATTCCCTTCGAAATAAATCGGTGCTGCCAGAAGCAGATGTGTCTCACTGTCCAGAAAAGTCTTAAGTTTTACATTTTAAATGCCATGTTCTGTAGGTCTTTGAAGTATTTGAAGAGTACCTACCTAACTGAAATATATCTGTGTATACCTTGAAAACTGAACTAACATGACTATAAGTTTATCATAAACGACTAATCATTAATCTCTATCATGATTCTGACCCTGTGAGTGGCTTCAATCAGACTAAGTGAGGGGCTCCTTCTTGTGTCCCCATGCTTTTGCCTGATCTGCTCTCCTGTCTACCTCTTCCTGGGCATTAGAAGCCCCTTGTGAAGTCACTGGTTTCTGCTTTCTCCTTTCTTAGAGGCTAGTATGTCTAGAAAGAATAATCTGATCACATAGACTTGTAGTTGTTGTTCCTAAGGTGACATCATGCCTTCAGTTGGTAATCCTTTCTGCACAGGCTCCCTGAACCACGAGTTTCCAACAGTCAAAGGCAGGTAAAAAGGTCTGGGAAACTGAACCACCAAGGCTCTGAGCCAGGGTATTTGTGCCTATAGGATCAAGTCCATGTTCCTAGACCTGGAGGAGACACAGTGTGTGTGAAGGTCCAGGCTGTAACCACTGTGTACACAGCCCCTTGACACCCAGCCTCTGGCTCCCCACGGCTACTGAAGAAGACTATGAACAGAAAGCACAGTTATATCAGAGAAGCACATGTTTGTCCTGAGTAGACTGCACTTGATTGCTATGGGCTTAACAAATACTTAAGCAAAAGTTGTATGATGCAAAAAGTTTTATTAGGTTGCTGTTGTTTTTAAACTTACATCAGGGATAGTCAAAGGGTAGGGAGATAATGCAGATAATCTGCCTCTTCTAGAAAATACTTCAGTGAGAGTATATTTCCTTTCCATGGCTGTCAGGAACAAGTGTTTGTAGAGAGCATGGTTTTAAAAAGCAATAAACCTGGACATATGATACAGGAAAGCCATAGAGAATGAGCTCAGAGCATTTAGCCCAGTGGTAGAATTTGTGCCTTGCATGCTTGAGGCCCTGGGTTCAATCCTCAGAACTGGGAATAAAATAAAATGTATCATCCACAGGTACTAGCAAATATTGAAGATGTGGAAAATCAGAAACTTTATACATTGCTAATAAGAGTGTAAATGGCACCTGGCCTTCAGCAGCATGTACCAGTTCCTTGAATCATTAAACATAGAGTCACCATGGCCCAAAACTTCTACAACCCAAAAGAAATGGAGAGATATAGATATAGATATAGATATAGATATAGATAGATAGATATAGATCTATAGATACACACACACACACACACACACACACACACACAGGCTGGTCATTGTGATATGTGCTTGTAATCCCAGCACTAAGGAGGCATGAGATCTCAAAAAAAAAAGTGTGTGTGTGTGTGTGTGTGTGTGTGTGTGTGTGTGTGTTTACAGATATTCTCTATAGCATTGTTTGTAACAGAGTATAACATGATCGTTTTAGTTGACTTTTTGTGACTGTGTCAGAACACCTGAAGTCTATCAGTTTAAAAAGGAAAAAGGTTTTATTTGGGCTCATGGTTGCAGAGGTTTCAATCTGTGGTTGCTTGACTCTAGTGCTATAGGCGGTAGGAGCACATAACATCGTGGTGGGAGCTCACGGCACAGGAGCCCTGCTCATCTTAAGACAGCTGGGAAGCAAAGTGACAGAGGTGGCCAGGGTGGCCCAGTGTCCCCTCTAAGAGGATAGTAGTGACCTAACCTCCAAATGTCTCATCTCCAAACGCTGAAGACTAGGCCTTCAGTACATGGGACTTTTTGAGTGACATCTCACATCCAAACAGCAGCATAGGTGCACTCGTACAGTAGGGAGGTAGATGGCAGTGAAGAGGATGGGTCAGAGACGCATGCCGAGCATGGGTGAGCCATGAAGAGTGCTCTGAAAAAGCATCTGGATACAGGAGCATACATGGTGATTCCATCTGTTGATATGTCCAGATCAGCAAATCTGTAGACAAGAGGATTGTCTGGATGCTAAAGGAGTCATTCATGGTCAGGGACATGTGCAGGAAAGAGGGACTAGATGGAAGTTGGAGGAGTATTCTGGGGGATTCAGGGATCATCTGAGGACTGAAGTTGTCATCTGGGAGTGCACTGGGGAGTCACCTGGAGGCTAGAGGACTGGGTGGAAGAAAAGTGACAGCTGACAGGCTTTGGGAAAGGGCGAAAATTATTAGCAGTTGTGATAGTGATTGCACAGTATACTAAAGACCATTGGCATGTGAGCTTTAAGCAATTGTGCAATGTGTGAATTGTATCTCCTTAATACTATTTGAATTTTTTTAATATCTCTTCCAATATCTTGGCATTTTTATTTCCCGGACTACTTGCTGCACCTGAAGCTTTGTGCTGTAGAATGAGTCAAGTAATGTGTGGAGTCCGAAGTGCCATAAGATTAGGGCAGTTTTTGAGGCCCTGTTGGGAAGCATTACCTATGCCTGGAACTGCTGCTGGCAGCTTTTCCGCACGTGTGTCGTCTGTGCTGAACTCCAGAGGTCAGCTCTCCACAGCACACTCCGGAGTTCAAAACAGAGACTTGAAGAACTTTTCAAAGTGTGGTGTGTGTGTGTGTGTGTGTGTGTGTGTGTATGTCTATAGTGTTCTGTATCTGTGTATTCAAGTTTGTGTGTACATACATAGAGAAGCCAGGGATTGGTGTCAGATGTCTTCCTCTGTCTCCACCTATTTCTTTTGAGGCAGCATCTCTTACTGAACCTGGAACTCACTGCTCCAGCTTCTCAATTTTCTGTCCATGGACAATGTCCAGCACATCTTCCAATGTTCAAGTCACTTTCAGCTCTCAGAAGGTCAGTCAGGTCTGTCTTAAAACCATCCTATACCCAACTGAAATCATTTCCTCCTCCCTCTGTGTGCGGCTCTCAAATGCCACTCTCTTCCCTCTTCAGGGCCTGGCTCCTTGGAGCTGGGAGCTGAGGAGCACACAGACGGTGTCCCTAAGCCCGCCTTCCCAGAGTTGCCACAGTCCTTGCACCTTCATAATCCCGGCGTGACCTGCAAGCCTTCTGATGACAGGGTCAAGGCCAATTCACATCACGGAGTTCCAAGGTTTCTTTCCAGTTCCCTGATGTTACAAACCTGATGCTGGGTCAAGGTTCTTGGCCACTCCTTCCACAGTAACGTTCTGGTAGATGCTTGATAGCTGCTGGGGGTGGGGAGTGAGGGTGTGACATTTCTGTGTGTGGTTGGCTGTTTTTACTCTTTACCTTTTAGGAGGGCCGCCACCCAGCTCCCAAATAAATCACACAGAGTCTTATTATTAATTATGAATGCCCGGCCTTGACTTGGCTTATTTCTAGCTGGCTTTTCTTAACTTAACTTATCCTGTCTCTTTTGCCTCTGGGCTTTTACCTTTCTTTACTTCTTACTTCGTAGCCTGCCGTGTAGCTGAGTGGCTGGCCCCTGGAGTCCTCCTCCTCCTCTCACCCCTAGATCTTGTGCTCCCAGATTTCTCCTCCTGTTTATTCTCTCGGCCTGCCAGCCCCTCCTAGCCTTTCCTCTGTCTTGCTATTGGCTGTTCAGCTCTGTATTAGACCAATCAGGTGTTTTAGGCAAAGCAACACAGCTTCACAGAGTTAAACAAATACAAAATGAAAGAAAGCAGCACATCTTTGCATCATTAAACAAATATTCCACAGCATAAAAGAATGTAACACATCTCTGACTGATAGTCCACAACACCTGTGTGTGCATCAATCTAGTCCACGCTCTGCTATGACGTGAATCCGTAGTCTAGGATCAAGGACACACTGTGCAGTACCCCTCATGCAGGTCCTGTGTGGCTGAATGAGCCTTCCAGAAAGCTTGACTGGTTTTTCCTTTACTGTTTGTCTGCTTTCATCCTATGGTTCTGGCTGGAAAATGAGTATAGATTCCATGGGAATTCTAGGTGACGTCTTCATTTAAGAAATGAGACAGTGTTAACCACAGGACAACACGGAGCCTGACCTGTTCATGCCAGCACCTTCCTTGATCAGACACAGGCTTCTTACCCATGATGCTGTTCTCTGCTCTTACAGTTACTGCAGTGGATGCCTCCTGAAACTATTACAACTCCAGAAATAAGCAGTTCACACGTTTTAAATCCCGTGCTGTTCTTAGTAGTAGATGAGACCTCCCAGGCCCCTAGTCAGTAGGGCGGCTGCCATGTTGTTGGGTTCGTGCTCAGGTAGTCCTTGTACTTAGCAACAGTGCTGAAGCATAAGAATGGTGATGTCAAGGAAGTCTAGGGCATTAGACAGGGAAGACGACATGAACACTGACGGGTACCATTGGCCACCTTGTCAGTGTCCACAGAAACGGGGGTGTACGCTTCAGACCCATCCACAGTTTCAGGCTTCCCCCGAGTGTCTGAGGTAAGGAGAGACTCATGCAGTAATGGTCAAGTTTTGTGCAATTAAAATGTAAGGCCTCGCCGGGCGGTGGTGGTGCATGCCTTTAATCCCAGCACTCGGGAGGCAGAGGCAGGCGGATCTCTGTGAGTTCGAGGCCAGCCTGGTCTACAGAGTGAGATCCAGGATAGGTGCAAAGCTAAACAGAAAAACCCTGTCTCGGAAAAAAAAAAAAAAAAGTTAAAAAAATAAATAAATAAAATGTAAGGCCTCTCGGCACATAACACACTGTGCATTGGAATCTGCATTGTCAACCTGTAACTCATCACTTTTTAGTCTAGGATGGGCAGCCAATAAAATAATGAACCAGGTCCAGTCGGTAGCATATGCCAATTTCAAGCTACCACCTTGACCCTTATTGAATACACAGTTCAAACAAGCTGTCCAGAGGCATGCTGGGTCTCCCACCGTGCTGGTAAATGCAGAAGATGAGCACAGACATTGACAGTAAGGAGGGGGATGGGGGGGACAAAGAAGTGGGGAGGTGTACATTCCTATTGCCTTTGCCTTTAATATCCTAGGTTGATGATTGGACTTTTAAGAGGGGCTGTGTTTAAATGCTTACAGAGTTTGGGTTGCCAGGCAGATAGGCTTAAGAGCTCACCACCCTCTCCCACCAGCAGTCTCTTTACCACTGCAGTGACCATGCAGGCTGCATCCAGGAGCAGATCAGCATGCGGGTCCGCTACCTGTACAGCTCATCTGACTCAACCTCAGCCAGGGACCACATTCAACAGTTGCCTTCCTGACAACACCCGCTCCCAGCATGCCACAGGTGCTGCCCCCCCCAAAGGAAAGTCATCTTCTCACACTTTTATAGAAGCAAGAAAATAGAGCATCCCCCAAAGCAGCACCTTACTCCCAGAGATGGCGCTCCCTGCTCGCCCAAGCTTCCTTGCCTGGGATAATAGGACTTCTAGAGTCAGCTGAGTCAGGCAGGCTGTCTTCTTGCAAATTAGTATCAAATGGAAACATTACTGTCTGTAGAACATGGGATACTCTTTTAGCATCCTTAACCCTTAACTAATCGCAGCACATTTTGCCAGGTGTGCACAGTTTTATTTCTTCTTCTCAACTTTAAATTTAGTTTGAACATACCTTCCATTTAATTAAAATCTCTTTCTCCCTGATGTGGCCTGGCTTTCAAATACCCACTAGAGCTTGGTGGTAAAGGCTTGGTCCCTGGCCCGAGGGTCTCCTGGGAGGGTAGAACAGTAGGGACTTGGGAGAATTAGGTCATTGGGACTGCCTTGAAGGGGACACTGGTGCCGGCCCCTTCCTCTCCCCTCACCAGATGCTGTGAGCGACTTGAGCAGTCCCTCCACCCTCCCCTCTCTGCCGTGATAAGCTGAGTCGACACAAGCCAAAGCCACACCACTGAACGGAAGCCTCCGAAACCAGGAACCATCTCCTCCTTATAACTTGTTTATCTCGGGTGTATTGTTAGAGCAAGTGAAAGCTAACAAACCCCTTAAACCACTCTCTAAGTTGCACACAGGCACACATAAAACACATCTTTGAAGACAGTCTTTCTGCCTTCAGTTAGACCCATAATTAGTAGTGCAGTTCCCCTCAACGTACAGATCCCAGCTTTGTGTGATAACAGCTTGATCGTTAACTAGTTTACCTATCAGAATGAAGGAATTCCATTCCAAAGCCCTGCAGCATTCTGCAGATACACAGGAGTCTTGTGACCCGGAGGTGGGAGAACTTGAGTTGCTCCGAATCTGGCCTTATCAAGGTCTGAAAGTTCAGAGAAGGACCAGTACAAAACCTACAGCAGTGAGCATCTAACAGAAGCCAGGAAAATGATAATGAGGGTTGAGGTGGATCCCAGGGATGCAAAGTGCTGGTCTAGAGTGTGCAAGGCCTGGGCTTGGGACTGGAAGAGAGATTGCTTGGAAAAAGGGCTGGTGAGATGGCTCAGCAGGTAAAGGCTGTTGGTGCCAAGCCTAATGGTCCCAGTTCCGTCTCCACGTGATGAAAGGAAAGAGCCAACCCCTGCAAGTGTTCTCTGATCTCCAAACGCGTGTACACACACACACACACACACACACACACACACACACACACACACACACACACACACACACACGCACTCAAATGCAGTAATTAAAAATAAAGAAAGCAAGTGCAGATCCAATACACCTAGAAGTTTTGTGTCTAAGTGGAGACAGCCCTTATAAGAATGACATCACGTGGGGCTGGAGGGATGGCTCAGTAGTTAAGAGCACTGCTTGTTCTTCCAGAGGTCCTGAGTTCAATTCCCAGCAACCACATGGTGGCTCACAACTACCTGTAATGAGATCTGGTGCCCTCTTCTGGCCTGCAGGTATACATGCAGACAGAGCACTGTATACGTAATAAGTAAATAAATCTTAAAAAAAAAAAATGACCTCACGCTAGAAAATATTAAAGAATGATTTACTGTTTTCACTGCTTACAAACTTGAACCTACACATGACCTCAGAACTGGGTTGAAGGACAAGAGCTATCCCAGGAATATCTCCTTCTCCCACAGAACAGGGAGCGCTGTTCTCCTTTGTCATGCATCAGGGTTTACTGTGATTGAACAGTCTGCTGCAAGAATCAGTGACCAGCCTAAGGCAAAGTGAAATGTTCCCATCATAATATGATCTTCTGTGATCCAAAAAGAAGTAGAAACTTGGGGGTAAACACTGCAAGTTCATTATTAAAGTGCGTGAGTGTGTGTGTGTGTGTGTGTGTGTGTGTGTGTGTGTGTGTGTTTACAATGTAGTAGTATAATTTCTTAGCACTGCCAGCTGCGGTGGCCCTCTACTTACTTAACTAGAAACTGGTTTCCAGCCAATGGGAAGTACAGATGTTGGTCCATGTGTAGCAGTATAGGTTAATGTGGGTGGAGACGGTGCTGTCCAGTCAATAAGCTTGACTTCTGTTCCAATGTGACAGAAAAGTGAGGGCTTCTCTGCTCTCGGGGTTATGGCGGTGAGATGTCAGGGAAGCTGTTTGCACGCTGAAACTCCAGCTTGTGCCCTGATGTTTCTGCATCCTTTTCCTGTGTCTCCCAGTCACTGGAGGTGCGACTCCCAGCCAGGCGCCATTGGTCATTAGCAAGCCCATTCTGTGATTGCTAGAAGCCACAGCAGACACCAGCAAGACCTGTTTTGTTCACAAGTCTTTTTGAATACAGGGCAGCTACTCTTCCTGCTCACATGAGTACTTGTGTAAATGTGAGTGTAGGCAGTTCCAAGCTAGGGCGTAGCTCTATGATAGACTGTTCGCCCGGCATGAACAAGGCCTTGGCTCCGATCTCTGGAGCCACCAAGTATGACAAGAGCAAAAGAAGATAGCTGTAAGCCTCCCCTTGTCCTGTCAAACAGTTTTCAGCCTCGGGTCCCACCCAGGGCTTCACCACACTTACAAAGGAGCGTGTGTGTGTTAGAGGTGATAGTGACCAGTGTGATCCTGGCACTCCATCCACTCAGGAAAGTCACCACTGAAGGAGATATTTGGCTTTGGGGTCTTCCAAAGCCTGCAGCAGACACTGGTTGAGAGCAAAGCTGAACTTCGGTCCTTTTTGAATATAGTGTGCAACTTCATAAAGGGACAGAGGACACAGCACATGGCTTATAGAAGTCAAAATGCAGATGCTTAGCAGCTGCCAGAGAGTTAGATCTTGGTCAGCATCAAGTCGCTCACAAAGGCGTCAAGGACAGACACTTTTTTTCTGTTAGAATGGGAACAATTAGTAAAGTAGTAATTGGCGAGCATGCTCAGAAAGAGCACCTTTTCTTCCTGTCACTGAAAGGCAGTCGGACAGCATTTGCCCAAAGCTTAAAATGTTTGCCCTCTGGTGTAGTAGAGTTGTCCTGCCTGGCCCAGTCAGGACAAATCTCTCTTGCCCGCCAGTCCCACAGTCGCTCAGACCCAACCAAGTAAACACACAGAGACTTACATTGTTTACAAACTGTATGGCCGTGGCAGGCTTCTTGTTATCTGTTTTTTCTATCTTAAATTAACCCATTTCTATTAATCTATAAGTTGCCACATGGCTCGTGGCTTACCTGTACCTTGCATCTCGCTTGTCATGGCAGTGGCTGGCAGTATTTCTCTGACTCAGCCTTCCACCTCCCAAAATTCTCTTCTCTCTTGTCCCGCCTATTCTTCCTGCCTGGCTACTGGCCAATCAGCATTTTATTTATACAGAGCGATGTCCACAGCACTCTGGTCCCGCAGTGTGCCTAGACATGTCTTCCCTCCAGGGATCCTCATATCTACCCCAGACTGGGATAGCAGCTCTTTTGTATTTGTTTGTCTGTTTGGTTTGGTTCAGTTTGCAGTTTAGTTTTTTGGGACAGTCTTGCTCTGTAACCCAGGGTGGCCTTGAATTCATGCTCCTCCTCCCTCAGCCACCTGTGTTCTGGGATCATGGATGTGTGCCCCCATGCCTAATTTGTAGTTTTAGTTCTCATGGCAGAGAGAATCAAGTGTGATCAACATGGGAAGGGGTGTGATGAACTTGACCTGCAGGTCCCATCTGAGAAACCCAGCTCTAGCACAGCACTCCAGAGGAAAAGAGGAGCTGCAGAGTGTCTGTCATGGATCCCCATAGCACGACACTAAGTGTCAGTCCACTGAGACAGGAGAGGTGTGACATATCTTACTTCATATTTCTTTGTGTTTAAACTATTATGGTGCACATCTATTACTAGTTAGTTTTACAAAAGCTTTAAACAAACTAGAACCAGGCTAGACTGAGCCATGGGAAGGAAAGTTCTGTGTAAGAAATAAAAGTGAATTTCTTTTTTGTCATTCCATCCCACAAAGCCTCCAGAGACTCAGTGGGAACAAAAAGTAAGCAAACTGTTGACTGCATGCTGGAGAAGCAATTGGCATAGCAGTCTAGTGGCTGCATGGAAGCCACAATAAACAATAAAAGAACCACCACCTCACTGTCTCTGACTTGTGGGAAGTCTGCATAGAGGACAGACTTCCTTTTCTGCAGAGGTTTTCAATGTGTTCCTAACTTTCCACCTTGTTTGAGACAAGGTCTCTCATTGTTTGCCCCTGTGTATGCCAGGCTAGCTCTCCACTGTGCATGCCAGGCTAGCTCTCTACTGTGCATGCCAGGCTAGCTCTCTACTGTGCATGCCAGGCTAGCTCTCCACTGTGTATGCCAGGCTAGCTGGCCTGTGAGCCTCTGATGATATTCCTGTCTCCTCCTTGATCTTGTCGTTAGACTTCTGGCATTTTAAATACACCAGACACTGTCCAGCTTTGGTGGGAGTTTTACTACCCAGATTCATGCTTGTGTGGCAGTGAACGATCCACTCCAGTGCTCAGTGCACACTAGTGGTGTGGGAAATAGCAGCTGGATGAATGTGTGCTGTCTGGGCAGTGGGACTATAGATAAGAGACAGGCTACTGAAAGACACTATTTACCGTTCAGCAGGACAGCCATGGGTAGCCAAGTCAGAGATGGACACATGAGAAAGCCCTTGAAGATGCTCCCAAAGAGGCTGTGCTTTAGCTAAATGTCAAAAGGTGCTTCAGGGCAGACCCATCCACATCGAGGGCCAACCTCAGTAGGGGTCACAGGCTGTGGAGGAGTGGGGTCCTTACACTGAAGTGATAGGAAAGCATGTGTGGGAGACGGGAAAGAAAGGCGGTCTGCACCACAAGCGATCTTGGAAGCTGTGCCAACTTTGGGTTGTATCTAGGAAAACTCATATTTTTATTACATTTTATTTATTCACAGAGTGGGAGGTGTTCTGTAGAGGTCAGAGGACAACTTTGTGGAGTCTGGGATCCAACAAGTGCTGTCTGCCTGTCTTCACCACTGTCCAGCAGTTTTGTTGCTCTCTGAGGGATCCCTCATTTTCTGCTTCCTGTGGAATGAATGGGTTCTGTCACTGTCACCATCTCGCGGTCGAGGACATATAGGTCCAGAGATGCGGAATGATCTGCCCATGGCGATCTGGTCCCCAGCAGTCAGGATCCAGATTCTATATTCTACCCCCGTGGGCCTCTGAGAAAGGAATTGCTTCCCATCAGTTTCTCCTTGCACGGGCCAGCCTGGAGGGGAAGTTCTTTGGCCCTGCAGAGGACTGGAGCAGTGATCAGAGCCCCTGCACCTGTTTCCTACCCCCTTGTCCACTCACTTCTTTGTACTCAGTTGCTGCTCTCGTCCTCTCCGTCTGTCCTTTCCGGTGGCACCACCAACCCTGTGGGTCTCAGGAGAGAGGGTCGGAATGCTCATAGCTTTCCTCCAGTAGAATCAAGGGTATGCATGGCACACATCTCAAAGCCCTGGGGGAGGAGGCAATATTGAGTGCTTCTGCTCCAGTTAATGGCAGGAGACGTGAAGCCACTCCCACCCAGTGTGTGTGTGTCCAGTGACTCTACTGTGGGTCCTGGGCTTCTGCACTGGTCCCCAGGCTCAGGATGTGGCTCTGTGACAGCACTGGCCTGGAATGAGTTCCATCCCAGCACCAAAAAACAACCCTGAACATCTATTGAACTTTCTTTGTGTTAATATGAACATGCTCTTTAAAAACAAAAAATTCATTTTCTAAGGCAAACAAAAAAGTAATAGTTAGATTTTAGTTAATCCACTATTTTATATAAAGAAAGAAAATGGATAGATTAAAAAACTCAGAGATTAATAATGGTTTGGGAAAATTGTAACTATCTTTTAAAAGTACAGTAATGAGAAATAATTCCTTTTTCAGAAATAGAGTAAGATGCATTACATTTGAATACTCATTTTGGCTCAGTGTGAGAAGGCCTGTGAGAATGTTCATAGCTAAAGACCAGGAAAACAACATCCTGGCTCCTCTTTAGCCATTTTGACACAGCAGACCTTTGACTCAGTTACCTTGGGTCCTTTCACTATTTAACCCTATTAACATCAAGAGCTACTTTGTTGGGGCTGAAGAGATGGCTCAGTGGTCAGGAACACTGGCTGCTCCTCCAGAGGAACTGAGTTCAGTTTCTAGTACTCTCATAGTGGCTCACAGCTGTATGTAACTCACACAGCTGGAACATTTGTGAAATGGACCAAGTGTGTCACTAATACAGGTCCCTGCATCCTGGGACCCTCAGCTTTATGCTCTAAACTGCCAAATCCTGGAACAAGTTATTCAATCCAAGGCAGAGAAATGTGGCACTGGCCCACTTTGTCCCCACCCTTGGTGCATGGTCTAAGCTCAGAGAGCACATTTTAAGAAGTAATGTGGCCAGTCTGCATCAGGTGGTGTCTGTGCTTCTCGGCTGCTGCTCTGGATTGCGACTCCTGGCTGGGCTGCGCTGAAGAGGTACTTTCAGTGGTGAGGAGCAAGGAGGGCCACAGAGAGCAGAGCAAACCCCGCCACCTCTGTGTCCAGTGACTGTCGGGACCAGCCTCTTCCTAGGGGAATTATAGCAAGGTTCACTCAGGCGGGGTCTTGGTGGTGGGGCTCCTGAGCTTGCTTAGGGTGAGACCTGATGCTCCTTCGATGTCTGCCTTGCTAGCTCACACATAGTGGTGACCACAGATGTCTTCCACACTCTCTCCTTGGGGTTTATATTTGACACTAGCTCTTGCCGCCATCCCTTTTAGTCCCTTTTCGATTAACTGCTAGGATGAACCTGTTTTCAACACCAAATATATGGGAAATAAAATTCAAGGGAAGGGAGAAATTAGAGAATTAGAATGAACTGGATGGAAGATAGGCTCTCCAGAAAACTATGGATGTTTTTAAATTCCTTTGACCTTTTTTCCCCAATAAACACTGAGGCTCCTGCCCCTGGGGCCCTGTGACCAAAGGTGACCCACTGGCTCCAGACCCTCCTTTCTCCTTCTCCTTCCTCCTGTCAGATCTCTGCAGTGAGTGTGTGTGTATATATATATATTTCTATAATAATGAGTGTGTGGACTGGGATTGGAGGAGGAAGGAGGTATTCTTCCTTCTGTTTTGTTTGAGGCAAGCACGTGTTCCACTTAGCTGTGGCCGTGCTTTGGTAAGGTGGGGTCTGAGAACCACCGCTGTGGTGGTTAAGCCCACGACAAGGCGACCAAGCTGTCTGAGCCTCCTCCCAGTAAATCTCCCCCTGGACTCTGCAGCCCCCTCCCACAGCCCACCTGTGCTTTCCCAGGGCATAAGACCAGGGGAGCAGGCTGGGAAGTGTGTGGTGAGGACAGAGAGAATGAAACTTGGCAGGAGGTAACATGGGTATGTGACCCATCTGCCCTGTGGAGGAGCCCCAGACTGAGTGTTAAAGTCGCTTCTGCACCCTAGGCTTGGCCTCGCTCAGGACACTCCCCCCTGATGTCACCTAGAAAGACACACTGCTGTTTACTGACTCCCAACTCTGCTTCTCTTACAGCCGACCCTCTGGTGGGCAGTATTGCCACACAGTACATGACCAACAGAGCCGAGCACGACCGGATGGCCAGACAGTGGACCAAGCGGTACGCCACCTAGGGGCCTGCGTGTGCCAGCTGTGTGCAAGCACATTCACCAAGTGCATCAATAGCCCACCTGCCCTCCTGCCCTCTGTTCTGTTTCCTGTTTTTATTAAATTTTGAACTGTTTTGTGACGGTATGTCATTTGCCCCTCCTCCTTCCTACCCTAACCCCCCTCCCTGCCTCTGACCCTCTTTTCGCCCTTTTATGCCCTTTTCAGTTTCTGTTAACTTGAAAGATTTGGGATTCCCCACACTGCAGTGTGGCCGGGAGCTTCTGTTATAAGTGCAAACCTTGTCGGGTCTGTGCTAGTAAGAGCTTTCATGCAAAGCTTTGTGTTACTGTGTGGTTTGGGGGTTTTGTTGTTGTTGTTTTGTTTTTATCTTTTTTTTTTTCTTTTATGTGCTCTTCAGAAAACACACATTCAGAATTATATCTCGTTTCTACTTAAATGTAGTGCTTAGGGTTAATTTTTTGTACTGAAGTCTTTATTGGTGGGTGCATGCTACTGGGAACAAGGTTTTGTACAAAAGGTCCAATCAGAATCACTGTGCATTACTGAGACCCTGTTTATCACAAGCCTTCTGTCCCCCACGCAGAAGACTGTTAAACTGAACAAAATAATATGTATTTTGATTTACTTAAGTGCTTGTAAATTTCTTAGGGACCTGCCACTTTTGACTGTGGATCAGTTGATGTACACTTGTATTATTAATGCCTCAATAAATCACTGTGGCGGATCAATGCCCTTCTGCACCGGCCTTTGTTTTGTGTGCTAGTGACCTATGCAGCTACACATGCACTGAGACCTGCCTCTTCTCAACCCATTAGTTTTCTGTCTACTTCTTTACCTCAGACCGCTAAGGTTCTTTGTAGGGGAGCTCCTTATTAGCATGTGGGTCTCTCCAGCTGCCTGGTGATTTCATGGTCGCTTTACACACTGGCCTTCCATCCTTTCTGTTACAACCATCTTCATCCAACAGTGGCAATGTGACTGTAATAATAGACTGCTTGTGAACGCGCAGTCGAAGCTGACGGCTGTGCCCAGTAACTGTCAAGTTCATCGTTTTCTTTCTCCGAGCAGAGTTCACGCTCGCTGTGTGGCCTTCTTTTGTTCTGCCTTTTCCTCCATAACTGTGGTGGCAGCAGACCCTTCTGTGTGTCATGGTCACAGAGTCTGTGGCATGCACAGTGACTCAACCTTCTGGGGGCATCAGTATGCTGCCAGAGACAAAGGGGGCAGTGACCCGTGCTGGTTTAGCACTGCTTTGCAAGTGATTTTTCAGGCTCCTCTACTGGAATTCCTACTGCTCAGTACTCCCTGTTAACTACATCTTTACTGCTAAGTGGCATAACTTAATGAAGCCATATACCTCTGAATACCTCAACATTTGAAATATCTGTCTGAAAAGATGCTAATTTTGCTAGTTCTGAGTGGTTAAGATTTCTTAAGTAACTTTCAGTATTTGGAATGGTAATTTTAAATTTAATTTTACATGTATGGATGTTTCACCTGCATGTGTGTCTGCGCGCCAAGTGTGTGCAGTGCCCATGGAGGCCAGGGGAGTCGGGTCCCCTGGAACTGATGGTGAGCCACCAGGTGGTTGCTGGGAATTGGACCTGGATCCTCTTACCCACTGAGATCTCTCACCAGCCCCTTGAAATAATACGTTTAAATCAAAGTACCTGTGGGTAATTTTTAAAGATTTACTTCTATTTATATGTATGTGTGTTGTCTGTATGTGTATATATATCACATGTGTGTGCATGCCCACCAAGGCCAGAAGAAGGTGTTGGATTCCCTGGAGTTAAACAGTTGTGAGCTGCCCAGTATCCTGCTGGGAACAGCAGCAAGCAGACTTAACTGCTGGACTACATCTCCAAACCCTGTTTTTCTCTTTTTCATAATGATTTGAGCATGCCTTATCTAATAGTCTGTCCCAGAATCCCAGAACTCTGTGATCTCTGCTGAACTTTCTCACTTCTGTAACTAGCAAAAGGGGCCACAGGGAGCTCACCAGCTCAACACACCTTTGCCCAGCAGCAGTAGTACAGACCAGGTCACAGGACTGGGCCAAGTGACTGTCAGCGCTTTGTTTACTATAAAGCACTTAGAATTAGCACACTACACAATTTTTTTTGTTGTTTTGTTTGTTTGCCAAAAAAGATTTATTGCTCTACAAACTCTCCATGCATGTTCATTTTTACTTTATATTTAGAAACTCAGGCATGGAAACATAGAACATGTGTAAAATTGGTCCTGTTGACTCTTGGGACTGATCACAGCAGACCTTGGCTGCTATGGTTTGCACAGTGTGTGCACCACTTGCCTATCTGTGAACATGTCAGATCCATTGGCACAGATTTTAAATAATACATCAACACAACACTTGGAGTTTCCTACCTGCTCTGCCTCATGTTACCTGAAGCTGCAGAGATGGCCCAGAGCTTAAGAGGTGGTACCACACAGGACCTGGTCCTGGAACCTTCATGCAGTGCACAACTAACTATAACTCCAACCCCAAGGGACTCAAATCCCTCTTTTCTGACCTCTGGAGACCCAGCACTTGGCACACACACAAACAAGTAAAAAAACATTTTTTTTTTCAAGAAAAAGAATGTTATTTCAGAGGCAAATTGAGAAAGTTATCATAGGAAATCCTGTCCCAAGTGTGTTTGCTTGTCAAGAAACCATTTTTAGATTTATGTCTATCAGATATGACAAGACTATAAAACTTCCCTCATCTTTGTGAGCTCTGAATACCTCATGTCAAACACATCTGCTTTGCTCTCAACATGTAAAAGCTAGGGTACTCCAGAGATACTTGCAGACTCTTAGTAGATCCCATTGGGTCCAAAGATAACAGGGTAATCTATTCACAATAGGTAATGCAATCCCAGTAAGCTTTAAGAACTGCTTAAAAAATGAAATTTGGGAATGAGTTTGGCACCCAAAGTACTAAACAGTCTTGCTAAAAAATATGGACATTATATCTCAAAACTGTAAGGGTAGTTTTGTGCCCTAAATCTGCTAAATTTTCCAAACAAACTACTGATTGTTGGCAGATCTTCAGTGAAACAAGGCCATCAGTCACTGTCAAAGTAGTTTGAGGTATTTATTGATCTTAAATCATTCAGAAGATCGTGGCCTTAATGTGTAGACAAACTGCAAATCATTCTTCATCTGTCCTACGGTAGTCCACTAAGAAATAGTACATCTTGAAATCTATGGATTAGACCCGAACGCTCACACATGCCAGGCAAGCACCCTCCCATTGTGCGACATCCTTGTCTCACGTTTCTGTTGCAGTGATAAAACACTATGACCAAAAGCAACTTAGAGAAGAAAGAGTTCATTTCATCAGACAGCTTACAGTGCATCATGAAGGGAAGTCAGAGCAGGAACTGGAGACAGGAACTGAAGCACAGGCCATGGAGGAACAATGCCTACTGCCTTTCTCCCATGGCTTGCTCAGCTTGCCTTCTGCTACATGCCAGCACCACTCCCCCAGGGCTAGCACCGCCCACAGTGAGCAGGGCCGTCCACATCAATCATCAATCAAGAAAATGAATCTCCCTTAAACCCTTCCCTCAGGGCTCATGAGGAAACATGAGAGCCAGAGGGCATAGATGACACCAAGGAAACCATATCTTCCAGACACAGTAGGACTGACAGATGACCCTGCAGAGACTGGCAGCATGCATGAGGGCCTGAACAGGTTCAAGCAAGATGGGGTCCCAGAGATGAAAGGGAGAAGTGGACATGAGCCCCATACCTAACCAAAAAGCTACCTCCAAGTGTCAAATGCTCGAAAAGGAAAATCAGTGTTCTCCAAAGGAGTCTCACTGGGTATATTAACCATATACCCAGCAGTAGATGGCCAACACAAAAACAAACACAATGCTAGTTTGTAGATTTTCTCTCTCATATTGCCTTGCTCAGGCATTTTTTAAAATCTTACTACTATTTTGCTTGTATATTTTTTCCCAAGTATGTGTGTGTGTGTGTGTGTGTGTGTGTGTGTGTGTGTGTGTGTGTGTGTATCTGTGTGTGGTACTTTTTCTTTGTTTTTGTTTTAGTCAATTCTGGTTTGTTGGTTGGTTGGTTTTATTTGCTGTTTGATTTCTAAAAAAAAGAGAAGGCATGGAGTTGGACAGGTGGGGAAGATCTACGAGGAGATGGGGGAGAGGGGGACATGATTAGAGTATGTTGTATGAAGAAATGTATCTTCAATCAAAGTAAGATTGCAGGCCAACCTTATGAGGTATTTTCTCAGTTGAGACCCCCTCTTCTCAGATGACCCTAGCCAATATTAAGTTGGCTACAACAAAGGCAGCCAGGACAATCCCCACCCCTTTTGTATTTTCTGTTTAAGACAGGGGCTTGCTGAGTTGTCAGGCTCCCCTCACATTCTGATTCGAAGCACGTGCCACCTGGCCATGGCTCGTTCCCTAGTCCTAAAGTCAGGTGAGGGATTAAACCAACTGCAGTGTCTTATTGCAAACAAAATGAAGCTGTGTCTGCTTTTCAGTGAGTGAATAATTCAAAGCATAACCTGCCTTTTTAAGGGTTTATTAAAGAGAAAAAAACAGAAAGGCATTCTCTCACCTATTTATAAATAAATCCACATGGTCAAAGTAACCAACCCAGAGCATTTCAGAATGCTCTTGTGATGGCTATTGGTTGCAAACTTGACTACATCTGGAATTAACTAAAGCCCCAAAATGGAGGTGCACACCTGTGAGAGGTTTTGGCTTAATTTGAAGTAGGAAGATCCACTTCTAATCTGGATCTTTGAAGTGGGAAGAGACATACCTTTAATCCAGATTTTTTAAGGTGGGAAGATTCACCTTAATCTGGACCACGCCTTCTGCCGGAAGCCTCTAAGGACAGGAAGAAGGAAGGTTTTGCTCTTTGCTTGCTCTCACCTTGCTAGGAAGTCCATCCCTTGATTGGCATTAGAGCCTGCTTCTTCAGGGTTCCAGCATTTACTGACCGGCTGAGACATCCAGCCTCATGGCCTGAGCAACTACTGAATTCTTGGACCTTCCATTCAGAGGCAGCCATTGTTGGATTAGCCGGACTGCAGCCTGTAAGTCACTCTAATAAATCCCCTTTCTATGTATAAAGGGATTCATCCTATAAATCCCCTTATTCTGGAGACCCCTGACTGATCTAGCCCTGTCTGGGGTTTTCAGTCCTGATTATGCAGCAGGATTGGGGGGACCTCACCCAACATCCTGGGCAGCTTTTTACTGTGTAACAACCTCAAATCCTGCTCAGCAATGGCATCCCCTCTATCTTTATCAATTAGGGGAGGTCAGGATTTGCAGCAACTATCACACCTGGATCCTCCTAAAATAGTCTGCTGAGCTCTGTTGACAGAGTGGCTGATGCCCTCCACAGGTTGCCTCAGAGCAACAGAAAAATCAACAGGAGTCTCCTTGATCCCCAGTGCAGGAACAGCACTGGGGGACAGGGAGGGGTCATGGTCTTCTGGGACAGCTGCCAGCCTCCGTGCTGAAACTGCCTAGAAGTAAGATGAGTCTGTTCTTATCTGCTCAAAACGACAAACTAATAAATGAAAGAGGTGGCCACCATGAACTGTGACAGCTCTGACCTCCTGCTGCATGCCACTAAACAGCCCCCTAGCACTGTGATTTATAAGCTCTGAGCAGCCAAGATGGATACAAGACTTCTGATGAGAATTCCCAGAAGCTGGTCTGAGCTCCTGAGAGCCCCTATTCTCTGCAGCCATATGTGAGGCATTTATTCAAAACCCAAGCATGATGCTGCACTTGTTCTTAGATATAAAGCATGTGCCCATACCAAAGAATCCCCAATTCCCGTGTGTGTGTGTGTGGGTGTGTGTGGTGTGTGTGTGTGTGTGTGTGTGTGTGTGTGTGTGTGTGTGTGTTTTGTAAAGGGGGTTGGTCCTCTGGAGCTAGAGTTGCAGGCAGTTATAAACGACCTTTCAAGTTTTCTGAAAGAGCAGGAATGCACTTTACACCTGAGCACCCCCCCATCCCGCACCCACTCCAGTGTTCTTAGTGAATCACGATGGCCTTATCAGGCCAGATTTAGAGTGTGGGATTTGGGGTACATGGGTAATATTTCATTATTATTTAAGGTGTTTTTTTTTTTCAGTAGTTATATGTGAGGGGAAAAATTGGTTTCTTTGAAAATCACTTTTAGCTGGACATGGTGACTCATACTTGTAAATCCTAGCACTGGTTTTCTGAGTCACAAAATTAATGTGTCTGAGGCCAGCATGGTCTACAGGGTAAGACCGTGTACCAAAAAATAAAATAAATGCAATCATTTTTTAATATGTCAGAGTATATGTAAAATGAGTTTAAATTAAAGATCCCACCTTGCTTGGTACTACAAAAATAACCTTAAAACTGATAAATTCGGTGTTGAGGATTTAGCTCAGTGGTAGAGAGCTTGCCTAGCAAGTGCAAAGCCCTGGGTTCAGTCCTGGAGGGCAGAGGGGAGGGGGGGGGGGACACAAAATAACAAAAAAGACTAAAAAACTGATAAATTCACCTCCCGATTTTTGAAGGTTTTTTTCTTTGTTTGTTTTTTGTTGTTATGTTTTTGTTTTTGTTTTTTCAAGACAGGGTTTCTCAGTGTAGCTTTGGTGCCTTTTCTGGATCTCACTCTGTAGACCAGGCTGGCCTCGAACTCACAGAGATCCACCTGGCTCTGCCTCCCAGTACTGGGATTACAGGCGTGTGCCAAGAGTTTTGTATTTTGTTAATATAATTTGTACTTGGCTTGTTTTATGGATTAAGAGATCATGGAGGACCCAGAATGGATGAGGGTTCTCACAAGATCCCACCCCTAGGTGAAGGGCTACAGGCAGTTAATGTCTGCTGAGAGAGAATCAGTCTTCAGGAATACATTTCCTGATAGATTATGTATGCCAAGTGGTTAGCCCTAGACACTAACACATCTGTACAAAGCTAAATGTACTCAGTAGGGTGTGTGTGTGTGTGTGTGTGTGTGTGTGTGTGTGTGTGTGTGTGTGTAATGGCATGGAAATATTTAGAGGAAGGAGAGTGTGGGATGGACATGATATAAGTACAATACTCATGTTTGAAATTCTCAAAAAATAGATCTTTAAAATTTACTTAGCCTAGAGGGGAGAGAGAGAGAGAGAGAGAGAGAGAGAGAGAGAGAGAGAGATCACAGAGTGGATACCAGGTCGGCAGAGACAGGGAAAACACCAACGAGAACTATTTAAAAAGGATGAAGAAAAAAGTGACGATTTTCTTACAATGAGATTTTTTTCCAAGTGGTAATGTTGTTTGTGGTAAGAATGTGAGAGTATATTTGAGGGATGATGAATAGAGAACTATAATTTATAGACAAAATCTATAAATAATCCCTCCTCCCACCCTCCTATATTTTAACTTTCCTTTTATTTATTCTTTGTGTCTTTCACATCATGCCTCCCAATCCCACCCATCTCCCCCACAAAAAAAATAAATAAATAAAATTTAAGAGAAGAAAAGAGGTGAGGAAGAAGGGGAGAGTCTCGCCACGGAAGCTGCAGTGTGGCACAGTGAGTCACACAGTCAACCCCTTTATCCACACATCTTTACATGCAGGCGGTCATCAGAAAGAACCACTGGTCTGGTTCAAGACTCCTGTTCTCTGCTACACCATTGGGACTCTATTGGGACACCTGTGGCTGCCTTGTGTTATGGAGATCCTGCAGCCCTGGGTCCACAGGACTGACCCTCCTCCCCATCCTGAACTCCAGCAGATCACAGATAGGGTGGATGTGGGGTGGGCCAACAGATAGCCCTGGTTCTGAACCTGCTACCTCCTTTTATAAACAGAATCATAGGTGTGACTGAGCATGTGGGCCACTCAGCTAGAATATTGTGCTGGCTAGTCTTACGTCCACTCCATACCAACTGGTGTCATTAGAGAAGAGGGAACCTCCATTGAGAAAAAAAAATGCCACACTCATATGCCTATGGGCAAGCCTGAGGTGCATTTTTTTTATTAATGATTAATGTGGGAGATCCCAGCTCCCTGTGGGCACTGCCACCCCTGGGCTTAGTTGTGGGTGGTATAAGGAAGCAGGCTGAGTAAGCCATGGGGAACAAGCCAGTAAACTGCTCCTCCATGGTCTCTGCTTCAGGTCCTGCCTCCAGGTTCCTGCCTGACTTCCAGGTTCTTGCTCTGACTTCTCTGGGTGATAGACTACAAGCTATAAAGGGAAATAAGCTTTGTCCTCCTCAGGCTGCTTTACTCATGGTGTTTGAGCACAGCAACAGAAACCGTTAACTGAAACAAAACCGTTTCCCAGTGCCTTTCTGGTAGTTGACTGCACACAAAAGAAGTGGTCTCAGTCCCTGGTTCTCGATATCTCCATGCTTCTAGAGGCCCCCAGAAGCCCCGTAAAGAGACCGCGTTCTGCCTGACCCAGGAGTCGGGCTGTGCTGAGCTGCTTTGATCAGTGGATTGATTAATTAGCACATGCCCATCTCAAGCCCTGGTTTCTAGGGTTGTGCAACCCCTCCCACCCCATTTTAAAAACGCCATTCCCTGTCCTGAGAGTGAACCCAGATAAGCCTACTAGAAGATGAGAAGTCACATGGAGAAGAACTGAGACCATTCTAAACCAATCAGTCTGCCAGTGTGGACAGACCAGCCACTGCCAACCTGCGGCCACATGCCAAGTGCACACCTCACCCAGTGAGACCAGAGAAACTGTCCTGGTCCTTACACTTGCTTGCAACACTAAGTGGTATCATTTCAAGCCATTTCGAGTGGGTTGGTTGCACAGAAATAATCAGGACGTATGGAAGAGGATTCTGATCAAGGAGAGGGCACACTCCAGGTCTCAGCCTCGGTTCCCTCTTTCACTTCTCTGTAATTACATGTGTGGCTGTTCCAGCTGTGACCATGCCACAAGGGCAACAGTGAGACTGAGCAACAAGAAAAATACTGCTCAGTTCTCAGTGTGCTAAGCTCAAGAGTGCCTGGGTACACACCATGCAGAAGGGGCAGCCACTCGGTATGTCCCCACCTCCTCAGAAAGACTCATATCCGGATTCTCGTCAGAAGGGATAGATGTATCCCATAAAGGAATCCTGCCTGGAGAAGTTACAGTTGTGGATGAGGAGGAAAGACCAGAGCAGAGCCTGGCAGATGAACGCTCACTCACCGTCTTCCCTGAAACGCCCAGATGACATTTTAACATTTCCTGATTGGAGCTGGGGAATGGAATACAGGCCAGGCGGTGTTCTGCCACCCAGCCCAAGTGTTTGTTTCTCAGACATTCTCTAATCCTGAAGAAAATAAGGATGGCCGCCAGTAGAAGAAATGCTCTCAGGAGATGGGGAGGTGTGACAAATGGAGGGGGGAAGGGGGAGTGGGGGTGGTAAAGAGCAGAACTGAGGCCAGGTGAGAGAGCCCAAGGGACTGTGGTGATTTGAGTGAGGAATGTCCCCCGGGGCCTCCTGTGTTTGGATACTTGGTCCCCTGGGGGGGGGGCATTGTTTAGGGGGTTATAGAATCTAGAGGAGGTGACATGGGGGGGGGATTACACCCCTGGGGACTGGCTTTCTCCTTCTCCTTCTCCTCCTCCTCCTCCTCCTTCTCCTTCTCCTTCTCCTTCTTCTTCTCTCTCTCTCTCTCTCTCTCTCTCTCTCTCTCTCTCTCTCTCTCTCTGACACACAAACACACACACACACACACACACACACACACACACACACACACACACACCATACCTTCCATGGCATGCCAACCTCTTCTGCCGTGGTCTTTTATCACAACAACAGAAAAAGAAACTAACACAGGAACAGTCTAGACTAGAGTGAGCCACACTCCACCCTTGCAGCTGACCTGAGCCTAAGGAGGATGCACACGTACTCTAAGGATTGGTAGCAGAGAGCCCTGAAGAGCAGCCAGTGGCAGAGGCACTAGGAAATGGTTCTGTTTTCTTTTATTTCTGTGTCTAGGGTGCTGTGAAACCAGTATATGTGGTGTTGACACTGTGTGGTTACGTATGTTTCTGGTGTAACCACCTGTTAGTAGCCTGCTCTCACCCTGCGGGGCATAACGCCCTACATCAGCAGGGTGTTGCGGTGACTGCAAACCGACCTGTGATCAGGCAATCTCCGCCTTAAAAAGCCGCACACAGACCCCACCCTCCCCTTTTCCCTTTCCTCTCTGCTCTCTGCTCTGCTCCCCGCCCCCCCACACACACACACCAGGCCTGGCTTCCCTGTCCTCCCTCTTCTCTCTAACAAGCCCACTCTAACTCTGGAACTCTGGAAACCAGGGCTTGTGACTCTTCCGCCAACCGACCAGCGCCCTTCATCCTTTCACCAACTGTATTTTTTCTAGATGTAAATTATTTCAAATTTAAAAAACTTAGATGAAAAGAATAGACCAAAAAAACAGTCTTGGGCCAGCAAAATGACTCATCCTGTCAACCTTTGATCCTCAGAAACTACATAAATGTAGGAGAGAACCAACTTCACAAAGCTGCCCTTTGACCTCCACACTGCACCATGGCATGTGTGCCCACACATCCACATCATGCACAAACATACAATTAAAAAAATATTAGAGCAAGCTTTTTATAAGGTGGAAGAGCTTTAGTTCCTATGTCATACACACACACACACACACACACACACACACACACACACACACACACACAATGTACAGTCATACACATATGTGATATGTGTTACTTTTGTAATTAGTATAAAGATCAAAAATGATGAAATTTGGGATAAGTGGAAGCTGCGTAGGTTGAAAAGTCTTTGAGTACTGCTTAATCAGGACACAGAGATGGGAGAGTATTGATTTTGCCTCACAATTTAAGAAGGAACACAGTCCATCGAGGTGGGGAAGGCGTAGCCGCAGAGCATGAGGTGGCTGGTCACATGACTCTCACGGTCAGGAAGCAGAGATGAGTTCTGCCATTTAGCTCAATTTCTCCTCTTCCATCCATGATCCCATCCCACAGGACGATGGTGCCCACACTTAGGGTGGGCCTTCCCTCCTTGAGTAGACACTTGAGCAGACACCTTCACAGATTACACCCCAGGTGTGTTCTCACAGTGACTCTTAATCCAGTCAGGCTGATTGTGAAGACTAGCCCTCACAGATAGTTCAAGAGAGGTGTTTGGTCCAAGGAAAGGGTTAATGCTCCTCTTAGCCTTAATCAGAGAAGCCTCTGCTGTGAATGGTGATAAGTACAATGAAATATGGCTGCACAAGGTATTGAGTGCTCAGCTGTAAGCAAGTCACCTCTGAGTTTCAGGGACGCTGCAGAAGAGAGGGGTGGGAAGAAGGTAAGAACCAGAAAGTAAGGAGGACTGTAACTTAACATCTGTGCACAGCCACCAACATAAACAGAAGCTGCAAATACCCGCCTGGGGTCTGCACAAGAACCAGTCCGTCAGCAGTCAGGCATGGATGGAGATGGAGCTCCGAGGACCCCTCAGTGCTAAACTGCTACTGATAGGTAGATTGAGGAGGTGGGGAAACCATAACCTTCAATCAAGTGCCAAGTGACCCCCAAAGGCTCCAGTGAACACTTCCGGTTTGGTGGTTACACAGATGACCCTGGTTAAACTAAATGGGTCCAAACAAAACCAAAAATCACGAATCTGGGAAGGAATGGGGGAGGGGGTGGCAAGGATGAGAGGGAGATAATAGGAGGAAGATTAGAATATAGTATAAACATACAAAATACTTGATATAAAGTTATCAAGTAGCAAAATTAGTCATTAAAAACTAATAAAAATGAGAGGGTTAAGAATGAAAGGTGGTACAGGCTTGAAGTCCCAGCTAATCCAACAATGAAGACTGAGCAATTGTGCAAGAACCTGTCTCAAAAAATAAAGGACAAAGAGAAGGAGGGAGGGGTTGGAGATGTTTCTTAGTGGAAGAGCACTTGCCCAGCATCCTGGAGGCTCTCAGTTCAATCCTTATTACTGCCAGAAAAGGAAACAATGTCAGGTCTGAAAGCCTGCATGTGGAGAAAAAGACCTTGAGAAAGGAGGGCACAAGAACCATTGGCTACTCAAAGCAGTGACATCATCAGGACCACGACAGAAATGCAGTCCCAGGGACCTGAACTAGACATGCAGAACCAGACCTCACGAGCACCCAAGGCCTGCTCTTGCAAAAGTGCCCAAAAGGAGGACAACCCCGCTGTGGGCCAGACCTCTGCACAGAGGGCCCTGCCTGCTGGATCTCAGATTCTCTGAGCAGGATCTCTCCAGGAGGCTACAAGGAAACAGGGTTCAGGGAGAGGTGTCTGCAGGAGCGGGACTGTCCAACTGAAATGCCGTTCCTGGCTGCCAAGGGTGGGTGTTCCTCCAGAAGCAAGAGTGTCTATGCTGCAAGCAGATGGGTGATGCAGGCCTGTAATCCTATCAATCTGTCAGGAGGCCAAGCCGAGGGATTGCAAGTTCAGGTACAACTTGAGCTGCATAGCAAATTTAAGAACAGCCTTGAGCAATTTACAGAGACCTAGTTTCAAAATTAAAAATAAGGTGAGTCGGGGTAGAGTTCTTGCCCAACATGAGTGAGACCCTGTGGGTGTGGGACTCCATGGGTGTCCTCACGGGAAGGGAAGGTACCCAGGAATGGGCTGCACTGCACCATAGGGCAAGAAATTGAAGAAGGATGTGCTCAAGGAGTGGACAATGAACTCCGTCCCGGCAGCGGGAGGGTAGCAGCAAGAGAAAGATAGGAGGAAGCCGTTGGTTAATTAGATTAATTGTGCTGCCCTGAGTGGAGATCCGTCTGACAGCTTGGCCAGGTGAGGTGCCAGCTTAGCTGTGAGTAGAGTTTGGAGATGTGGACTGCTGTCTCTGTCTGCTGGTACTGCCGATTAGGGAGTTCTGGTTAAGGTAGGCAGATCTAAGAGCCACACCAAGCAGAGCCACCATATGCTACCGGGGAATCTTGACATCTCTCGCCTCAGGTCCCCAGGATAAGCCCTCTAAGTGGGGGTGCAGCGCTGCCTCCCACTTATCATGAGGAGGCAAACCCAGAAAGCCTGTGACTTACTTGAGGTGGTCCAGCTAGGAAGAATGACTTCCTGAGGTTCAGCCCTCCCTGGCTCTGCACACCCCACTGTCATCTTCACACCTTTCATGAAGCCAGCCTGGTGAGCAAGGATTCAAAACACCCACACTACACAGCCTTAGTTCTGGCCACACTTTTAATTAACAAGGCAACCAGAGACCCTGGACAGTATATTCTTATGTGGGAATAAGGCAGGAGCTTTCCAGGGGATGCTAACTAAAGTTCCTCTTGGAAAAATTAACATTTATTGATTTCTTTATTGTGGGAAGGGGATGCATATGTGCCATAGCTCTCTATGGAGTCAGAGGACACCTTTTAACAGTGGGTTCTCTCCCTCCCCCATGAAAGTCCCAGACTCAGGTTTTCAGGCTTGGTGGTGGGCATCTACCCATCTCACCAGCTTGGCCTTTTAATCAAAAGGGAACACTTTAGTTTAAGAGCCAGGGCTTCGGAACGACTGAAAAGATCGCATGTCTTTGGGTAACAGAAACAGGACGGTGTTTGGGACTTTTTCTCTTTTCTTAGTTTGTCTTCATCTTGTGATTCATGAATGAGAAGGTCATCTGCTGGCGGAGAATTCTCGTGTATATTGTTAATGCTGAATTGCTGTCTCTACCATCATTATCTCAGAATACTCCCTTTCCTTTTCCCCTCTTTGGTCTTGGCCCTAACCCTTCTTAATATTTGCTCAATAACTAGTCAACCCAAGGTGTGTGTGTGTGTGTGTGTGTGTGTGTGTGTGTGTGTGTGCACTCGCCTTCCTCGAATCCCCTGAGCTGTATGTTACCCGTCCTCCTGGAGACAAGCTGGCTGAAACCACTTTAAACAGCTGCTGGGGGCTGAATCTTAAAAGGAGGTCTGAGTGGCTGCAACGCTCACATGCTAAACAACCTTGTGCATAACTATGAATTTACTAATTGCTTCATTAGGAACCCGAACCAAGGAACCAAAGACATGCTGGGCCTGGTGTAGAGAGGCCCTCCGGTAATAAAATGGAGTGAAGCTGGGGAATTGGAGCAGTCCTTCCCAGACTGCCTGCAGGCAGGGAGGTCCTTTGCACAGAAGCCGGCGTGGCCTGCTCTGGGGCTCGCTTCTCCTGGCAGTGGGGCTCTTCGCTGCCGTGCGGTTTTGTTGTTTTTGTTTTTTCTTTCCAGTTCTCATAGAAAGATTTCCCGTTGTTTTAGAGCTGAATTCAGTGGGAAAATAATGTTTATTCACTTCATGGCCAATTTGGACTGAACACATTTCTGTTCCCTAGAATAAAGCATTGATATATTCATGAGTCAGAACGCAGGCTCATTCCTGTGTCTGGTTGTATTCTGAACGGGGTACGATTAAAATATCACTTTCCTTTTTCTTTCCTGTGGATTCACTTGAGTTACCCTCTTTAGTCAGAATGGGTGCTTTGGGGAAATGCCGGGCTTCAGAATGAAGGCCCAGCCAGCCTACCCTGGAGAGGTTCAACAACCCACCGAGTGGAGGCCTGCGGGTCCGGTCAGTTCTCTCTCCTCCACTTCTTGTTTCTCCCTCCTTCCTTCTCTTCTCCCTCCCACCCTTCTCCACCTCCCACTTCCCTGCCTCAGCGCTGCCAAAAGCACAAAAACACCCACATCATGACGGTACATTTTGAAGTGACGAGGGGCAGAATGGAACCACTGGAAATTAAGTATTTTGAGTGAGATTTGTTCCGGTAAAGCGTAGGATGACCTACTGGAGCATGGGGCTGAAAAGTCCCCCTTGCATTCCTACCTCCCGTGGTCTGTTTTTGCTGGTGTAAACAAACAAGTCTATACGTGGCTTTGGGGACACAAACACCATCATGCCAACACTGCCTGTCTCAGTTCCAGAGCAATCTGCTCAGGTGTGTAGCCTGTGGGTGTGCTGTCTAGAAGGATGGAGTCCTGTGGAGTGCGAACAACAGTGTGACAGCAGGGCATGGCCAGAGGACAAACTCAGGGGAGAAAAGGTGGCACTCCCACATTACTTAGAGCTTCAGGG
This sequence comes from Onychomys torridus, assembly GCF_903995425.1. Lineage (NCBI taxonomy): Eukaryota > Metazoa > Chordata > Mammalia > Rodentia > Cricetidae > Onychomys > Onychomys torridus. The sequence goes on from NC_050451.1 coordinate 17,682,202, forward strand.
CATCGGCTCACTCCTATGCCGGTCCTCTTTTGTGCCAAGCACTGTTTCTACTACCACTCTATAGACATGAAAAGTAAGTCTAAGAAAAGTTGGTCCATGCGTAAAGGTCCTATAGTTAGGAGTTGTGCAACTGGAATTCAATCCTAGGTCTTGCAGCCCCCGACCCTAACAGCTTGTTCAGAGGTGCATTTAATAAAAGTGCAGTGAGTCTTGATGTATTTCACTTTCAAAACTTTAAAAACCATGATAAAATGCATAGTGTACACATTGAGACTGGTGGCTCTCTTCTGCTCACTTGTGAAAGCATCCCAAACAAGAGGTGGAGCATCTCATACACCCCAGGAATTTCCTTTATGCATCTTGTCAGTCCCACCCCCATCCCCAGGGACATTTTACATCCTTGGGTGCATCTGTTGTTTCCAGGTCTATTGAATACCTAGGGTCCGGGGATTTTGCTACATCTGGCATGGGATTATCTGAGGGAAAAAAAAATCTGCATATACTATGTTCTTAGGTCTGTTAACTTTATTCCTCTAAGACAAAGTTCTATCAATACAACTATAGCTCTGTCAGGCACTCAGGGCAGGAACAACTTTAGACACACCAAGCTCTTTATCAGTTTACTTTATTTCTCTGGGATGAAATCCTGTGTCCATAGTTTTACTTCCATCCGGTTCCTTCTCATGGTCCTGCTAACGACTAAACTCCTCTGTATCCTCTTTCTCCATTTCTACTACTCTCTACTCCTGACACTCAGAAAACTCTACTCGAGATCTACTTACCCTCTACACACCTCTGTCTTCCTCTCTTCTCACTGACCATGCCATTCTGTCTGCTCTACAGGAGAATGCCTATCTTTTCTCTCTCCAGCCAGGCAGTTCTCTGCCTCAGAAATGTTCCTCCACCCTACCTTCCACCTTGTTATGTAAAAACCTCTTTTGTTCTCAGTCAGTTGCTATGAGGAGCCTCTAGGCCTCAAGGCAAGGAGATGGTGTGAGCTTCATTTGCACAAGAAACAAAGCTAGGTGTCAACGGCCAGCCTGTCTCCTAGGCTAGTGGGATGGGGGAAAGTTAGTAACTTAGAAGAATTTGGGCACGCAAGAATTTCATAGTAGAAGACAGCTGAAATATTAAAGGCTGGATAGCACCAAAAATTCATAATAAATGGCTTGCCTTTTGACAGACCCTTGGCCAGTCAAAATATAGCTTTAATACACAGCTGAATCGCTATAATATATTCTTGCAGCCTACAAGACAGATCGTATCTGGCTTCCCTCACTCAGCATGTTTTTGAGATTCATCCATGTTGCATACATCAGTAACCCCAAGACCTACAGACTTACCCCAAAGAAGTAGCTAAGTGTGCAGGTAATATTTTAAGGTATTGCTGCACTGTTGCTCTGGGGCTTTCTGAGAACCAGCTTCCTGGCTGGAGTACCTGAAGTATGCACTTCCCCAAGAAGAAAATGGAATTGACACTGAAATAAGAGGTAAGAAAAAGGGTGACAGTGAACTGCAGATCTGTGGGGTAATGACGGCTGAATTAGCCTTTCGACCTTCAGCCCCTGAGCCAGGTTTTGGACGACAGCCTTTCTTTTTCTTTTCATTACAATAACCTTTAATCCAAACAGCATACCAAATATGCTTGAAACAGTGATATTTGGCATCCAGGCAGGCAGAACCACCCACAAGTTAGTAATAGTAGCTGTAGGGCCCTGCCCCCCCCAATTTGGGTAGCTGTTGCCTGCTTGCCGACCTTAACCAGATGTCCTCCCTGTCCTGCCCGTTTCCTTCTTACTGAACACTCACCCGAGGTTCTTTGTTCATGTATCCTGCATTTGGTGTAAACAGCTTAGATGCAAGAGTGTAGAGCTTCTGCCCTCCGGGGTTCCTCCATTGTGCTGTAAGCCTGTATTTAAGGTTTCCTCCCTCTTTCAATAAATGGCATTCTGCATTCTGCTGGGGCAAATGACCGGCTGTTTCTTGTCTCTGTTTTTGATCCACAGCCCCTCGCTTGGACGTGGTGAACAGGTGGTGGTAGTGTGGGCATTGCTGCAACAGGCAGCTACAGCAATGTCAAGTCAGTGAAAAGCATGCGTATAGACCGGATGTGAGCCCAGTTTGCCTGGCCAGCCATAGAGAGGAGCCCGTGACACCTTGTTCTTCTCGGACAGTCTTCACACACAGATCATCTGAAGCTGCGGACAAAATAATGATGGTCCCCTGAGTTCAAAAATTGGAAAAGAAAACACGAAGAAAGGAAAATTAGCCTTCAAGGGGCAGCTCCTCAGCCCTCTCCTGGCAGCGGCTCTTGTTCCTTTGGTGAATTCAGCACTTTCGTGTGACACAAACTAGATTTATCTACCTTCACATTGCTCATTTTACTTATATAAAATTTACTTGTATAAAATTTGCATTGAAGGGGTTGGGGATTTAGCTCAGTGGTAGAGCACTTGCCTAGCAAGCACAAGGCCCTGGGTTCAGTCCTCAGCTCTGGAAAAACCAAAACAAAATTTGCGTTGAGCCACTGGTACAGTTTTCTACCTGAAAATACTTGGGCATGTTGCATAAAGAAGGAAAGTAGTGTATACACTAACACAACATTAGTGAGAAAAAAGCTTCTCCTTGGCTTTCCCGGCTGCAGCATGTCCAGGCTAAGTGATGCTCCACGTCTGACTTCTACACACTGCCATGTAGAGCACGGCAGTGATTGGTCCCTGTCATTCCCATGCCTAGTGGGCGAGTAGGACTTGAAAGCAATTGAAATCCGAAGGGGAGAAAAGCAAGGGGCCCCAGTGGTGCAGTTGAGGTTGGGAGGAAAGAGGCAAGAGGAAAGAGAGTAGGGTGTGCAGACATGGGGCCAGCTGGCTCTGGTGAGGGAGAGAGGTGAGGCCAGGGGAAGGGCACACCAGAACGCAGCCCATCCCAAGCCAACCTAAGCACCAGCTTCACCACAGGAAGCCAGGAGAATTCACCATCCTCTGACTTCACATGGAAGGGGCTTCCCACATGGCAAGACTCTTCGTAGTGATGAGGGGAAATCAGGGTCCCCTTGGGGGAGCTTCGTCTCACTAATAAAAGACTTTAAGGAGAGAGCCCAATAGAAACACAGGGACGGTTTTATTACAGTTTAAAGAAAAAAATGCAGGCAGGCAAGCTATAAATCCTCAGTTGAGAGGATTTATAAGATGAGGAGAGAAAGGAAAAGGGTATAAGAGACCAGACATGGGGAGAAAGGCTGTGGAGAAAGAGTAAGGAACCCCAAAATGTTGGGGGGATGTGATGGTTTGAATGAAAATACCCCCCACCCCACCCCACCCCCCAGGTTCTTAGACTATTAGGAGGGGTGGCCGTCACTGGGCTTTGGGGTTTCAGATGCTCAAGCCGGGGCCAGTGTGTGTCTTTCCTGCTGCCTGCTGATCCAGCTGCAGAACCCTCGGTTCCTTCTCCAGCACCACACCTGCCCACATGCTGCCATGCATCCCTCCGTGAAGATAATGGGGTAAACCTCTGAACTGTAAGCCAGCCTCAGTTACATGGTTTGAAAGACAATGGCCCCACAGGCTTGTATGTTTGACTGCTTGGTCCAGTTTGTGGAACTGTCTGAGAAAACTAGGAGGCATGGCCTTGTTGGAGGAGGTGGGTCATTGGGGGTGGGCTTCAAGGGTTCACAAGGAGGCCTCATCTTTTCCACTCTCTGCCTCTCTCTCCCTCAAGCAGGGAGTCCTGGAGTTTGCTTCAGTGTGGCATGGTAGGGGGAGAGTGGGGAGTGGCCGCGGGACACACACATTCACCATCCTTCCTGTACGCCTTGAGTATGTCTGAGGTTCCTCAAAGCACCACTGAGGAAGTGGGGAGGGGAATGGGAGCCCAGAAGTGGAAGAGTGTCTCTTAGACCCGAGAGAAGTGAGGCGCCACTCCAGACGTGGGTCAGAGTCCACAAAGCAGCTCCTGAGATTTCCAGAGTCTTGTGTCCCGAAGAATTGGACCAAGGACACACAGGTAGTGATAGAAAGCTTATTAAAGAGGAGAAAGGAGTTCCAGAGATAGGAAGTGGCTCCACTCAAAAAACCCAGAGTGACCAATGAGTTCTGTCCTAGGCCATTTACATAACACTGTGGTTCTCAACCTGTGGGTCATGACCCCCCCTTAGGGGGGTCAAATGACCCTTTCACAAGGGTGGCACATCAGATACTCTGCCTATCAGGTGTTTACATTATGGCTCATAACAGTAGCAAAATTATGATTATGAAGTAGAAGCAAACTAATTTTATGGTTGGGGTCACCACAACGTGAGGAACTGTTCTGAATGGTCACAGCATTAGGAAGGCTGAGAAGTACTGACTCCCTTGCGTCTGAGCACACTCCTGTTCCAGGGCAAGCGTTTCTAATATTTCTGTCAATGTGCTTCTTTCCTAAGTTGATACTTTCATGTGTAAGCTGCATTGCCATGTATCAAATAAAGTATCATTTTAAAAATAAAAAGTACACACACACACACACACACACACACACAAACTTGACCACAATGCCTGTTCTCCTGCCAGTCTACGGAGGAACTGGTCTCAGGCTGCTGAGCCCATCAGAATGGGGAGGGAAAGGGCAGGGGCTTTTAGGGCAGCTCAGGAAGTAGACAACTCCGGCCACAGCATGTTTGAGATCAAGAGGTGAGAGATGTGGAGTGAGGCTGCATATGGAAGGCAAAGTGAACTACAGAGCAGTTTGAACGTGGATATTATCTCAGTGAGCAGCTGGAGGGAGCCCAGCCCCAACGCTCTTCCGTCGTCCACCCGAACCCACAGAAGGGCAGTTCAGTCTGCAGTCCCTACACCACCAGTGTCTTGTAATGCTACCGAAGTGAGAAAGATGCAGTCAGGAAGCCACACAGAGAGGAAGATGGATGCGCCTGAGGGAAAGCGAGGTCGAACTACCAAGAACCCTTGGCGTGGACAGGGTTGGGGCAGAGCTGCACTGACAGAGCAAGGCAAAGTGGGAACCTGGTTCCTCAACAAAGAAACCAGATGGCCATGAGCAGAGTCTAGAAGTAAGGGCTACTCCTTGAAGATTCACCCATGAAACCTTCAGATTCCATTTAAAGTAACCCCTGCTGGTGGTGGTCTTGTCCTGAAATTTAAATGTCCACTGTATTTTAGGATTATCTACCTGCTTCTCAACAGTATCAAAGGAACTGTTGAGAGTAATTCACAGATTTTTCTCGGGACATGTTTAACTATCAAAACCTCAGCAAATGTTCCAGTCCTGGAAAAATAATTTCCTACCTGATTCACAAATAAATTCTTTCCCACCCAACAGTTTACATGGCTGGAAATATCTACAGCTCAGGAGCTGTGGCTGACACTGGCAGAAGCCTCCTGGAGACATTTGCAGAAGGGCTGTTGAATGCAGAGAAGGTGAATCTAGCAACAGGGTACAAGTTCTGTCAGCTAGAGTTGCCACAGGGCTCTAGCCATGTATGGTCCTTGCCTTTTCGAGGGCACAGAGCCCCAACTGGCACAGCATTGAGGGAGGTGACTTAATCTCTACAAATATCTTAGGATCCAATGAGAAATCAAGTTCAGCACATGGCCTAGTGCCAGCCATGAGACTGCCAGGGAGAGAATGAGGTCCAGCACGGGGATGTGGCCATGGTTACTCAGTGTGAGCACCTCTAATGTTGTTACTCTGTGGATCTAACAAGAGCGGACATGCAAACACGCTAGCCAGTGAAACTAGACCCAGGAACCCTGTTAGGAGCCTATGTTCAGTGAGTCCCGGACAGTCAGGGCTGCATAGTAAGACCCTGTCTTTAAAAGAAGACAGGCAGAAAGAGCTGCATAGATAGTTCAAGACCAGCTTGGGCTTCACAGGAAGGAAAGGGTGAGGGGACAGGGAGGGAGGGGATGACTGTAGGGAGCTGGTACAGTGATGCTCTCACCTATAATTTCATCATTCAGAGGCTGAGTCAGGAACATCACAAGTTTGAGACCAGCCTGGGCTTATCCAGAGAACTTAGTGAAGCGTTGCATAAAAAAAATTAAACAACCTAAAACAAAAATCAAACAGCCACCACCAAAGAGAGGGCAGGAGAAGAGGGGGAAGGAGGAGGGGCAAGAGGAGGAAGAAGGGAAGAGAATGATTAGCTCAGGTCTGGGCATACACACAGTGTCACCAGCTGCAATGCACTGCCTAGCACACACAGAGGTGGAGTGTGAGGGATTTAATTCACTGAAGTGGAATCCAGGCCAGTGTTTGGGGTTGGGAGAAAGTGTGACTGGAGGGATAGAGAGCCTTAACCCAGGGGCCCGCCATGTGTCCTGCAGACATGTCCAAATGAGCTGCGATCTATGCCTGGGGGTCTCTAGGGTGTTGGGGAAGGTGCGGGGGGTGGGGGGGGGGGCGGGGGCGGGACGCTCTAAACACATGAGAGGACACACATGAGACTCTAATAACCCAGGCTCGGGAGTGCCCATTGATGGCGCCCTCTCCAGGCTTCCTATGCTTGAAAAAAATTCCACGGTCTTCACCCTGAGCATGCGACCTGGATCAGAAAACACAGCACTGGGACAACCAATGGGTTCCATCCAAAGAGGAGCACTGAAAGGTGGGAGCCCACTGCACAGAGGGATCTTAGGTGCCTTGCCTGAAATGCTGTAAATGAACTGTGTCAAGCAGAAGAAATGTAGGCTGAAAGAGAAGACAGTTGCGCAGCCTGCATGGAGTGCCTGCGGGTTGACTATGGCATCAGCTTCTGGGTACCGAGTATCCTGCCTCACCCACCCTGGGCCATCATGTGCTCAGCATCCTGCCCACCCACCCTGGTCCATCAGGTGCTCAGCATCCTGCCCACCCACCAGTGCTCAGCATCCTGCCCTGTCCACCCTGGCCCATCAGGTGCTCAGCATCCTGCCCTGTCCACCCTGGCCCATCAGGTGCTCAGCATCCTGCCCTGTCCACCCTGGTCCATCAGGTGCTCAGCATCCTGCCCTGTCCACCCTGGCCCATGAGGCATCCAGTACCCTGAACCATCCCCCTGGCCCATTCCCAGGAAGCAGCTCATTCCTTCTTACAGACCTGAGAGGAAGCAGTTGTGTATGTAGGTGTGGGAATTTTATGTAGGGGATGAAAAATGTTTTATGCCTGTAATTTGAGTACCACCTAGAATTGCGCAGGTGATTTTGTATTGTTTCCATAAATGTTTATGATTTAAGGTAATATTGTTTTGCGTTTATGTGGCACATTTCTTAGAGCAGAACACACTGTACATAATTCCCTGACTGGAAAAAAAAAAATCCTTGTGCAGTGAGATCCAGAAGATACTGCCATTCCTTCATAACAAAATCTACAAGTAAAATGGCCTCTCTTCCTGTTAGTCCGCAGAGATCCACATTTGCTGGCCGTAAGAAAGGCTTCCAGTCTGAGGAGGAGAATCCCCTGGTAATTGATTGTTGGGCCCACTTTAATCTGACGACGACGTGAGGTGGCTTTATTAACTTCTGTGCGGTTTTGAGGATTCCAGCTTTGAAGCTGCAGCTCCCTACATCCTGCTTTCTTCGTTTAAATACCAGTTTCAAAATAATCTTTTTAACTATTTAAAAGATCAGAGGATCCAGCTGGGATCTCCTGATCCCCTAAGCTTTCTTTCCCTCAAATCTTGCCCTTCGTTACTCCCATTGTCATCCAGGTTGTTCATGTAGATCTCATCCATTTCTCTGTCATTGGGTGATCCCTGGGTCTTTCCTAGAGTCCCGACAGAAAGGGAGAATGAGGAATAACAGACCATGATAAATGAAGACCACATGAGACCAGGAATAGGCAGAGTGCTGGAGAGGTCCCCAGAAATCCACAATGATACATCCTCTGTAGTCTTCTGGCAATGGTCGAGAGAAAGCCTGATCTGACCTAGTCTGGTTATCAGATGGCTAAACACCCTAACAGTTGTCTTGGAACTCTCATCCAATAACTGATGGAAGTGGATGCAGAGATCCTCAGCCAGGCCCCAGGTGGAGCTCCAGGTGTCCAACTGTCGAGAAAGAGGAGGGTCTTCAAGAGCGTGAATTGTTGAATCCAAGATTGCAAAAAGCACAGGGACAAATAGCCAAACGAATGGAAGCACATGAATCATGAACCAAAGGCTGTGGAGCCCCCAGCTGGATCAGGCCCTCTGGATAAGTGAGACCATTGAATAGCTTGATCTGTTTGGGAGGCATCCAGTGTGTGGGACCAGGATCTGACCTTAGTGCATGAACTGGCTGTTTGGAACCTTGGGCTTACACAGGGACACTTTGCTCAGTCTGGAAGGAGGTGACAGGACCTGCCTGTACTGAATCCACCAGGTTTAAATGAATCCCCAGGGGTGCCTTGATCCTGGAGGACATGGGAATGGAGGGGAGGGGCTGGGGGGAAAGCAGGGGTGGGGGCGGGATGGGGGAGGACAGGGGAACCCATGGCTGATGTATAAAATTTAAAACACATAATAATAAAGAAAAAAATATTTATTAAAAAAAAAAGATCAGAGGACTGTTTAAGTCCCTCTCAAGACAGAAACAGGACTGGACTGTGTGTCCACCCCCTCGTCAACAGATGCCCCACACTACAGAGGAAGCAGCTTGCCTTTCCTTTACAAAAAGACTCAGCAGCCATCACCCTGGCCCCTGTAGGAAGCTGCCTATGAAGAGGTAATGTGACCAGAGAGAATGAAAAGTCCTTCACAGAAGTTACTCCTATCAGGAAATTGGGGGGGGGGGGGGGGGGGGGATTGAGTGCAAATGGATTCTGAAAGAAGGTAGTTTGGAAAACTGAGACACAATTCACACATGAAATTCACCAGAAATTTTAGAGCGTATGAGTTAGTGTTAATATGATCAAGTCATACAGCCACCACCATTGTCTTACCCCAGAAAACTCTTAGCCCCCCTGAAACAGTCTATCCATTAATGAGCGCAATCAATCCCTAGCCCTAGGCAACTACTAATCTGTTTTCTGCCTCTGTGGGTTTATTGGTTGACTGTAGACATGTCCTATAAAGAAAACTATACAATTCCCTTCTACCTGGCCATTTTCACTTAGCATGTGTTCAAGGTTCATTCATGTGGTGGCATGTATCAGTACTTCTTATGTGAATAATGTTCCATGTACTACATTTCTTTATCTATTCATCTGTTGGTGGACATTTGTTGCTTTTCTACATTGGAACTATTCACGTTCAAGTTTTATGTGGTTTTGTTTGCAATTATATTGAATATACATGAGGAGAGTCTGTGGGTTTATGGTAATTTAGTCTCTTATTTTGAGATAGAGTTTCAGTGTGCAGTCCAAGTTGGCCTTGAACTCACAGCTTTCCAGCCTTTATCTCCCTAGGGATAAGATTTTGAGCTTGCACTATCACACTTGCCTGAGTTTAATTTTGAGGAAGTTCAAACTATCCTCCATGTTTACACCCCCACCTTTACAGAAGGCCTAATTGCTCTTCCTTCGCCACAGCCCTTGTTTTGAATTTAGCAAGTGGGTATACCATGGTGTCTCGTGGTATAAAGGAATTGGACACTGATTGTTTGTGATGGTATCTCAAAAGGAATTGTGGTGGTTTGAATAAGAATGGCCCCTGTAGGCTCATATTTTTGAATGCTTAGTCACCAGGGAGTGGCACTAGATGGAAGGATTAGGAGGTGTGGCCTTGTTGGAGGAGGTGTGTCACCAGGGGAGGGCTTTGAGGTTTCAGAAGCCCATGGCAGGCCCAGTCTCTCTTCTCTCTGTGTCTCTTTCTCTTCTCTCTCCTCTCTCTCCTCTCTTCCCCCCCCCCCTGCCTGCAGATCAGGATGTAGCTCTCAGCTCCTTCTCCAGCACCATGCCTGCCTGTTTCTTGCCATGCTCTCTGCCATGATGATAGTGGACTAAAGCCCTGAAGCTGTAAGCCAGCCCCTTCTTTTGTAAGAGTGACCTTGGTTGTGATGTCTCTTCACAGCTACAGAACAATGACTAAATTATAAATGTCCTATCTCGTCATCACCCAACTGTCCTAGTTAGCTTTAAATATCAATCTGACACAAGCTCACATCATCTGCAGGGAGCTGCCCGGTTCACACTGGCACTTAGTCACGGTAGGAAGTGAGTATGTCATTCACATCATATGGCATTATAATGGGACTAGAGCTCATCTGGCTGTCTCTGTCAGCCATTGTAAACCCAACCAGTTTCAACTAAGGTATCCTCGAGATTCTGCCAGGTCTCCAGGGGTATGTAGTAGGTGCAGAATCCCTCCCAGGCCGTCAGCAACCCAGATTAGATCTTGCTTGTGTTTTTCAATCTCTGGGCTCTGCTTTGTTCCAAAGTACCCCTCCCTCAATCCCTGCTCGACAGCCTTCCAGAAGCTGTGCTGGCCTTGGCCTGCAGCTAGGCAAACTTCATTCATTTCTAACGAAGCAAAAGTTAATAGACCCTGGACCTGTTGAAGTGCATCCATGGAACTGTCTCTGTCCCTTACGGTGACCCAGCTCTTGTGCAGTCTGTTGCTGAGCAGAGAAAACCTGATCTTGCCGGTTCTAGTGATGTGGGTTTGTTTTTGGTTTTTGTTTGTTTGTTTGGGGTCTTTTGTTGTTTGTTTTTGTTTTTAGAGCAATAGAGCCTTTCTCAGCTCTTAGTGTTAGGGCAAGGGACAATGTGTGGTCACCAAAGCCACCCTGAGCCAATGGCTTCCAGATTCATCTCATGCCCAAGAAGGGTAAGAAAACTTGAACTGGGAGGGAGGAAGGTGTTGTCCTGCCCAGTGGCCTTTTACGGGTCTTGTGGTAGGAAGTGGGTAGAGACTGAGGTATTCTTTATTGGGGTTCATCATTTCTGAGTACACCAAGGTTCAAACTAGTGAGTGGCCTATACCACCTTGGTATGTCCCCTCAGCCCAACCAGAGAAGCCATCACATGGGACTCAGCCAATCAGGAGAGTGCTCCAACTTTGTGACCATCTGCATCCACTCTCTCTCCCAACTTGTCTTACTAACTTTATAGACTATGGATTGAGTCACTCTCTATGTGACTCTCATGATCTCCCACAGGCCCCGCCCCCACTTCCTGTGGGACACTAGCTCCTGTTCTGACAGCAAGTGGCATCTAGTTTAGAAAGTACTTTCTCTTCAGTCACTGCTGTGCAGCCCCAATATGCTGTACAGAAGGTTGCCTGTTTTGTCATTGCTGGCCTCTGTGAAGGGGACTTGAGTTGGCTCCCAACGTCCCTACTCAGGAAGCGTCAACACTGGGTCCCAACCACAAGGCTGGTCCTTCATCCAGGTTTGAGGCTTAATCCAAGCCCAGGAAGGACTTCACACACTTTCAGTCTATAGCCAGGTCCCCGGTGCAAGCTTCTCCAAGATGATGGCATGACCGTGACCACACTCTGGAGAGCTTAGCATTATAGCCCTGCTTTGAAACCCCCTGGGTTTCTGAGGGATCTGTCTTCCCCTCCATTGGCCTTGCAAAGTTCACCCTAAGGAGCCAAGCTTCAGCATTTTAACTACTTGAAAGACAGTCCACATACAATCAACAGCAGATGTTCCAAGTGCAGCATGTCAAGTTTTGACTGTGCCTGCCAAGAAACTAGGACACCCCATGGCCATAAACTCTCTCAATAGCAGAGCAAGCTTCTAGTTCTGTCTGGATTTGGCTTCTGGTTTGCAAGCTCCCTGCTCCCAGGCAGGGCAACCCTATTTCTCGGGTGTCTCTAGTTTTCATCAGGCCTACTGAGCTGGGCAGAGGGCCCTGTTTCTTGCCTTTTTTAAAAAAGAAATTTTTAATAGCATGCACATTGTTAACTAATGTTTCATTTACAGAGTCATTTATGGTAGAATAAGAATGAGCAGAATTTGGAGAAAATAAAATTTTCAGTTGGCAAATACATTCTCTTCCATTTATAAAGCACCAGTTTTTCAGAAAAATATATGCAACCTTTTCAGGCTATAAAGGAGGAATTATCTAAACCTTCTGAGTTTATTGACCATGAAAAGAAATGAGCCTTACATTCATAGACAAAGTGACCCCATCATCTTTTGAGAGTTTTATATTCTTATGTACATTGTTGCTAGATAAATAGCAGACAGTTATCTTTGGATTGCCGCAGAAAAGAATTCCTTAAGCTTCTGGTTAATTGTAGAAGGCTAGTTTCTTAGCATCATTCTGGGGACAGGCTACCAGGGTGAAGAATCCAACACCTTGATCCTGAGCCAACATCTGGAGGAACCTGAACTTCCATTCTGAAGGTTCCAGGTTTGAAACTCAAGGGGCCACTGAGGCAGACTGTCTTTTGAGGTAAGACTTCTTAATGCAACAGACAAGCAGGAGCTGTGAGGAGGACGCAGGTGTCCCTTCTCACAGGAAGTGGGGAAGTTCCAAACCATTGACATGTGAGCCCGAAGTCTGTGCCTGCAGACAGGCTGTCTTTGAATCCAGATTGGGGAAGGAAAAAAGCTCAAAGAGCAAGTTGCTTTAGATCTTGAAACTAAATTACTATAGTTTGGAAAATTCTCCCAGGTCATCCAAAATGGAGGACCTTTATAAATAGCCCTAGATGACTTGATATTGATGGATATTGGGGTTCAGTGGACACTCAGGGGGTGCTCGAGATTCTTGTGTCATTAAACCAGGAATTGGACAGAGACATGTGGACAGAAACAGCAGAAGCTCTTTATTAGAAAGAAGTAAGTACTTCTATGAAGCAGGAAGCAGGCCAGAGCAGAGAGAAAGTATTCAAACAGCAAGGCTGTATAAAGTATGTGGCTCTCCTGTCACATAGTATGGGCTTTGGGGGTAATTTGCATATCAAGGCTTGCAGGCTCATTTGCATAATACAGGCTTTCTCACTTGCGGTCGGTGACATGTAGTTCTACACACAGCTTCATGTATCACTCATGTGCCTCATTAGCGTTTTAAATCTTCACCAAAAGGTAAGCATTCTAGTATGCAAATGACACCAGAGCCGCTGCTCCCCTGGGGGCTCTAGCCAGGAGTTTCCAGCCTTCCCTTTTGCAGACAGTTTTGTGGGGGGAAGTTGTTTTGGGTTTTTTTGGGGGGGTATGTTAATTTTGCAACATGTGTGCAGAAGCTCCCCTGAACTTCACTCTCTCCTTCAAACTGAGCCCTGCAGGACCTGGGAATGTAGTCCAGCCAGTAGACTCCTTGCCAAGAATGCATGAAGCCCTGGGTTTGATTTCCAGCACCACATAAACTTGACACGGGGCACACGCCTGCACTTAGAAGGTGGAAGCAGGGGGCCAGAAGTTCAAGCGCCTCCTCGTGCTGTGTAACAGTTTTATCTGGGGCCAGCCTAGGCTGTGTGAGCTGATTCCTCCAAGAACACAATAAAACAGAGTGCAGTAGAGAGCAGAGTGGAAGAGGAAGCTCTTCTCTAGAAGCCCACACGCAGGCTCTCAAGTGTGGCTTACTCTTCTCTCTAGTACCTCACACTTACAATCTACTTTAGGCACCAGGTGGTGGTGGCACACGCCTACAATCCCAGCACTCGGGAAGCAGAGGCAGGCAGATCTCCGAGTCTGAGACCAGCCTGGGCTACAGAGTGAGTACCAGGACAGCCAAGAGTACCCAGAGAAATCCTGTCCCAAAAACAAAAAGAAGAAAAGAAAAGCTTTAGACAAGCACTCTACCAACTGAGCTACATCCCCAACTCCAAAAATGTCCTTTAGTAAACTCCAACTCAGCAAAACAAAACTCGGAGCTAGAAACACAAACACACTGGAGTCAGTTTCATGATAGGGAAAAAGAAACAGTTTGGCCTTGAACCAGGCTTGAGTCCAGAGAGTGAGTTCCGGGCAGAAGCAGGTAGCCACGCCACGCCAGAGCTGGAGAAGGGACTCAATCACGAGCCGCCCTCCACTCCCAGGTCTGGGTCTCCCTCTGGGTCACTCTGTAACTCTTACAGTGAGAACCCTATTGCCACATTTCTCCCCACTCTTTGATGCAGCTTGTAGAACGGGATCGCAATTCTGCAAGTCTATAGGTTAGCACATGGAGTGTGCATTTGTGTCTCTAAGGTGGCATGATGGGACAGTGTTCATGAGGGAGTGTTCCACAGCATGCTTTGTGCCTCTTCTGTTCCGTAGACGGTCCGCATGGACTGACAGGTACCCTAGGGTTCCTTCCAACCTCACCTCCATCTTGCTTTTCCAGTCCCCACTAAGAACCTTGATGCTCACATTGTCTCCTGTGCCAGTCAAGGCCGGTGTCGGCTCTAGGTGGCTCTAGGAATGAACTATTCCTGAACACAAGGACAAGGGTACATGGGATGTCCTAGAGATCTAGCCAGAGATCTTCCCGGATGAACATGCCTGCACATGTCGGCCTGCACTAAATAAGGGGGCGGGGGAACACCCACATCAGGATAGGAGTGGAGGGCTGGAGAGATGGCTCAGCAGGTAAAGAGTGCATGCTGCTCATATAGAGGACCCAAATTCAATTCCCGGCACAAAATCAGATAGCTTGTAACCACCTGTAACTCCAGTTCCAGGGAATCCAACCCACTTTTCTGGTCTCCATGGGCCCCTGCATTCACATGTACAACCCTGCATACACAAACACACACACACACACACACACACACACACACACACACACACACACACACACACCATAATTTTAAAAGATCAGGATGGAATGGAGTAGGGCTGAGTGCCACTTTCTCAGAGGATGGAGAGGACTGCTGGGTTCATGCCATTTTCCATTCTCCCCTTCTTTACTCAGTTTTTGGAGTATTCTCTAGTTGGCTGCCTTCATGGTGATGAAAGCTTGAAAGGCACACGAATCCATTTAGGGATGTAGATTAATAGTAGAATGTTACCATGGGGTGTGTGGGGGCCAAAAGCAATGGCTATTGTCCTCACGGCCCTCAACCCCACAAGTGATCTGTGGACTGATGTGTTGGTGTGACACTGAGAAAGGGCAAAGTCAGGCAGTCCCACGGGACCCAGAGCCTAGCCCTAAGACCCTGCCCCAGTAAACTTGGGAAATGAACAACTGCGGCGCCTCCAAGTTGCTCACTGCTGAGACGGTGGCCCAGGACTATCGCCTGTTCTTGGAGAGCAGCCATTGTGGAAGACCAATGCCCCATCCTGCAAATTACCCCCTTTAAGACAAAAATAAAGCACAGACGTTTTCCTGTGCCCTACGTGGGGAGATGGTGCTGCTGTTGCTGCAGCTTCTCAACCAGTTTGTTTCTGATTCTACACCTTGTTTCCCTTTAGAGGTTTTCCAGAAGTGACAGATTGGTCCCCAGTGTCAGCAGGGAGGCCATTAGGAGGACCCATGTGGAAGTGCTGCTCTTGATGACGGAAGGGCAGAGGTGGGAGTTGTCACATCTCTCTACAGTTCAGGCTGCTACCTGGGTACCACAGCATCCTCTGCACAAAATGGGAGCAGAGGACCCCCAGACTGGGAAAAATGGAAATGAACTTCCATAAAGTGGCCTCGCTTTAGCTGCTTCCTTCACCTTTTCTCTGGGAATATTGGTCGATGTCCTATGGAGCCTGAAAGGCAGAATTCGGCTGTCTCACAGAGAGGGGTTCACTAAGAGGAGGGCCAGGCAGCAGCCACACAGAGCTCTAAAAGGACTGAGATGGCCATGTCCTCCACGGTGCTGCCCAGGCTGGGGCAGGGGCAGACAGAGGGGAAGCTGGCATGTGAGTTGGCATGGTGCTGTGGGAGGGATCGTGGTCAGAGCCCTGTGGGATGTGGGGACACAGCAGGAAGGCCAGGGTGGGAGAGAGTGGAAGGGAAGCTTGCTGGTGAACCACCGTCACAACGCCGCACAGCACACCATGCCCTCACTAGAGTGTCTGCAGGCAGGCCTGGGGTGGCTGGCAGGCTGGCGTGGTTGGGTGGCCCTGTGTTGAGAGCTAATGGTCCCGTTGCTCTTGCCTCTCAGTTTGTGGAGCCCAGGCCTGTGCTACCTTGTTTGCTCTCATGGTGACTCTGAGGAATAAGAGGTCACTCAAACTGCTCAGGTACACCTCCAGGTTCTGCTTGTGTTTAGGGAACAAGGCAAACTCAAGAACAGGAAGACTCCAGTATGGGCGGGGCTGGGGGGAGGAGTCAGGGGATAGATGGGGATGGAGTGAGGCTGTGGAATCCTGGATGGAGGACAATGGTGAGGAATTGAGCCTGTTGCTCAGACGGCATGAAAGTGCCAGGCCGAGGGCAGGAGTATGAGAGCCAGAGACTGGAGGGGGCATTGAGGGCCCAGTTACAAGAGCTGAGACATGGTCCCGACAGCTGCCACAGAGGACAAGAGATGCACAGGGTTAGAAACATGCCACAGTGCACTCAGAGCGCTGGAAAGCCCCTGCAGGCTGCCTGGCCTGTCCTGGCTCAGGTCCTGCCCTTTCAAGTCACACTCACTGCAGTTGAACGAAATGCCCCTAGTGGGACTGGACGGAAAGTGCCATGAGAGAAGTGGTTGGTCCATATGTGAACCCTCCGGGTGTTAAAAGTGACCTGACTGAAGCCCTTCTTGCCTATGCCACTGTTTGGCTCATGAAAATTTGCTGTAAGCAAGTTTCTAATTTAGTTTCCTGAGAACTAAAATCAGTAGTAAGACATCCCTCAAAACTCATGTTTCCAAGCTAAGTCACTTGTGCATCATGGTGTGTGTGTGTGTGTGTGTGTGTGTGTGTGTGTGTGTGTGTGTAGTGTGTGTGGAGTGTGTGTGGTGTGTGTTTTCTGTGTGTGAGCATGTAGAGTGTGTGTGTGTATTCATGTGTGTGGAGTGTATGTGTGTGGTGTGTGTTTTCTGTGTGTGAGCATGTAGAGTGTGTGTGTGTGTGTGTGTGTGTGTATTCATGTGTGTGGAGTGTATGTGTGTGGTGTGTGTTTTCTGTGTATGAGCATGTAGAATGTGTGTGTGTGTGTGTGTGTGTGTGTGTGTGTGTATGTACGTGCATGTGAAAGCCAGAGATCATCATGAGATGTCTTTCTCAATCCCTCTACACCTTATTTTTTGAGACATGGTCCCTCACTGAATCTGGGACTGACTGGATTAGCTGGACTAGCCAAGGATCTTTCTGTCTCTGCCAGCCCTGCCCCCCAGCACCAGGCTATAGATGCACACATCTGTATATATGCTAGTGTGCTCAGGTTTGTACTCAGGTGTTCCTGTCTCCCTCCCCAGCACCAGGCTATAGATGCACACATCTGTATATATGCTAGTGTACCCAGATTTGTACTTGGATGTTGGGGATCTGACTTAGAATTACCTCCGCAGAACTGTGATCTTCTTTTCTTGTTTATGCATTGACTTATTTACTACTTACTTTGTTTGTTTATTGTTTTGAGGCGGAGTCTCAATCTTAAGGCTGAACATATCCTGCAAGCTGCAGATGGCCTCCAACCCTCAGCCTCCCAAGTGCTGGAAAACAGGCCCGAGCCACTTAGTTAGACACTCTTGACTATCAAGACTGGACCCGCGCCAGCTTCTTCTCATAACAAGGGTTAGGGTGTATTAAAAACACTCCTGCTTCATAGAGTGGATGGCTGTCACCATACAAAGCTATTGATATATGCAACGGTGTGAATGAATCTTCAAAACAAAGTGAGAGATCTTATTTCATGCTCCTCCAGGTGGGATAATACCCAGCCTTGCCAGTACTGTTTACTTCGTAGACTTTTTTTCCAGTGTGTTTTGACATTTTTGTTCATCTCCAGGTACTCTCTCCTGGTCCATTGCTTCACGTGTCTGTCTGTACCACCACTGTGCTGTCTCTGTCGCTACAGCTCTATAGTATAATATGAGGCCAGATATTGTGATTCCTCCCGTGATGTTCTTTCTTCTAAGGATTACTTTAGCCATTTAGGGTCCTTTGTGTTTCCATATGTATTTTTGGATTGATTTTTCTAGTTCTGTAAAGAATCTCTTTGGTGTTTTGATAGGGAGTGAATCGAATCTGTGGACAACTTTTGGTAGTATAGCCAATATTCACAGTATTCATTCTCTTAACCCAGGAGACTGGAGTGTTTTCCATCTCCTGACCTTATCTGTAACTTCTTTCTCAGGGTGTGAAAGATTTCAGTGTAGAGATGCTTTGCTTCCTTGGTTGAGTTTACTTCTAGGTACTTTATTTACTTATTTATTTTTGGAGCTATTATGGGTGGGGTACTTTTCCTTATCATTTCCTTCTCAATAAATTCATTATTGTGTACATACAACAAATAGACGATTATCAAAATAAGAAACACCAATGACCTATAGTCACTTTTAAAATGTGTTCTGCATCCTTAGCTGCAAAGCCAAACTACTCTGAAATTTCATCTCACTCCAGTCAGAATGCTTGTCATCAAGAAAAAAGGAAATGACCAATGCCAGTGAGGTTGCGGGAAAAAGGACCCTTGAGCTGCTGGTGGCAGTGCAGCCAAGTGCAGCAAGCAGTCTGGAAGTTTCTCACAAAATTCAAACCAGGGCTGCCATGTGACCCCGAAATGTCACTCCCCGGCGTTTCCAAAGGACTCCATCTCCTGCTATGGAGATGCTTCCATAGTGACCACACTGCTCTATTCACAATAGCAACAGAACAGAACCAGCCTAGATGTCCATCAACAGATGGATGTTAATGAAACTGTGGTTAGAATTTTATTCAGCTGAAAACATAAACGAAATTTACAGGAAAATGGATGGAATAGAAAGTGTTGCATTAAGCTTGGTTAAACAGAAATCATATGTTCTCTCTCACATGTGGATCCTAGCTCATAATGGTTTATATATGTATCTATGTGGGGATGAGTGTGGGCACAGGCTAGGGAGCTGGAAAGGAGAACACAGGTAAAGAGCTGTTCAGGAAGGTGGGCAGCTCTAGGACTCTTAACATGTGAGAGGGGGAATCGATAAAAATAAATGCTGTTTGAAAGTGCCATAATAAAACCTAATATATTGTAAATATTAATAGGAAAAAAGAAGCCAGACACCAAGTCCACATATGACACACTTTGTACAAAGTTCCAGAAGAGGCAGAGTCAGGAAGCGAAAGAGTATTTATCTGTGAGTACAGTAGGAGTGAAGACTGACTATGTAATGGCATGGGGGAAATTGAGGAGCCTTTAGGGGTTTTAAGTGGTTTAAAACTGTGTTGTAGTGGTGTTTGTGCAACTCCATATATTTGTTAAAAGTAACCAAATTATATGGTTAAAATGGATAGTTACAAGATGTAAATTATCTCAATGAAGGTATGAAAAAAATGTTTCAAAAATTACATGTGTACTATGTGAGTCTAAGTTAACACACACCAAAAACCAGTGACCTCCATGCAGCACCAGAGATTTTCAGAGTGTTAACTCCTGATACCATGCTCCTTGGTTGGTCCCCAGTGGCTTTTGTGGTGGTAATAAAAACTTTCAGAGACAGGTGTTGCTGACACTTATTACTGGCTGGTGGTCCAGGTCTCTTCACCAAAGGGCCATATGGTTGATCTGGACTGTCAACTCCATTAGGTGTGTGATACTTAGTAGATGCGTGAAGCTCACCTCTGGGTATGTGTATGAGGGTGAGTCCAGAGACAAGTACATTCTGGGGGCTCTGACCTAATAAGTGCATCAATCCCTTGATGGATTCATAATTTCACTAAACTATTGGAAGGTGATAGAACTGTGGGAAATGGAGGGAGTAAGTTACTGAGCTATAATCTTAGGGTTTATATCCTGGGGCCATGTGATAGCTTTGGCCAATAGAAATTCAGGCAAGCCTTTGCAGGACTGGGTCTGCCTGTGACTCTTGGGGGAGGAACCAGGGAGAATTGCCCGTGGCTTGGGTGCAGGATGTTTTAGGAGTGACTTTTGGGAGATGCATTCAGGTGGGGAAGAGTCCGAGGATGGGGAAATTTCTTTGTGCAGACAGGGGAAGACTGATTGGAAGGGATGGACCAGCAAGATAGTGTAGCTGGTAAATGTGCTTGCCACCAAGCCTGACAACCTGAGTTCGATTCCAGGAGCCACATGGAAGAAGCAGAGAAGTGATTCTCACTGCAGCAGCCCATGCATTGGCCTTGTTCACTGTAGAGGCCTACAAAGGTTTCCTAGTGAGATCTGAGCTTGCTTTACCCAGCCTGGCTGCATTAAAGGATTCTTGACCATGTGCATGGTTACTGGGTGACTGAGATGGTCTGCACTTGGCTGAGCTGGGGGAGGTCTTTTGCTCCATCCCTCGGCACTCCTATAAATAGCCCTTTAGAAGAGACAGGATCCAGGCCCTCCTGAGGCTGTCCTGTGTTTCTGTTTCTCTCCCCTCTATCCTTCTGCCTCTATATGTCTACCTAAATGCTCTTATCCCTCTCTCCTCAAGAGTTCCCTGTCATAAAAAGTGGGAACTGGTCTCCCACAGTTCACAGAACCAATTGACCTCTTGGAAGTTCCTTCCTTGACATCTCTGTGGTCCCACTGCAGTCCCCGCCAATGGTTGTCTGCTTCTCTCTGATCTACACAGAGTGTCACACCTCATTTTCTCCCTCCTGTGTGTGGCACAGCAGGACAGTAGCCAGATCTTGCAGCTTACTGTCTCTTTCTGACTGTCAGTTTTTGGAAAACGCCGTACCAGTATGTAATGTCAATCCAGTACAGTTCCAGGCCTCCAGCTCACAATGCACTCCCCATCGCTAACTACTGTAGCTGTCTGCTTTCTGCAAAGCAGGACTCCTGAGGGCAGAGTCCATGTCTGTGCGCCTCAAGCACATCTTAGTCTAGTGTGGGCCATGTGGAAGTTTCTCAGCAAATATTTGTGGAATCCAGAATTCTATTTTCTGAGGAACAGTCTGTGTTTCAAAAGCCTGTTCTAGCTGGCATGTGGGGAAGATAAATCCTAGCAGTTACAAATTCCTTAGAAAAAGATACATTTTAAAATCTCCTAGGATCTTGGTGTTTGCAAAAGCTTATTTCTGAAGGCATACGATTCAGGTCAGATGGCCTTTTGATGGTTTTCTGGACTGTTTCTACTCAATAATAAAAACCTAATGAGGCTTTCTAAGTCACAGACTTAACATGGGTTTTCTTCCAGGAACTGATGAAATTCGCAAGTGCTCCTCACTTCCTGAACCTGCAGAGCTGGCAGCTGTGTGGCCAAGGCCTTGTTAGTGTTACTGGTGTTGAGGAAGTCTCAGCAGTTTCCATGTTCAAATCCCTCCTCCCCCTTCTCTCTCCTGCTAGGGATTGACCCCGGTGTCACAGCTAGGCACGAGCTGTACTACTGAACTGCATTCCAGTCCTTTCAAAAAAAATGTTTGTATTTTGAGACAGGGTCTTACTAAGTCACTCAGGCTAGCTTTGAACTCACTCTGTAGCCCCAATCCTTCTGCCTCAGCCTCCCAAGTGTTGGTGTCACAGGGCTACCGCCCCTGTGTATCCAATAGAACTAATATTCACCTGGAAACAGGTCATTTCCATGTGTCAAGTACAGAGATAATTGATATACTTGGGCTCTCTCTCTCTCTGTCTCTCTCTGTCTGTCTGTCTCTGTCTCTCTCTCTGTCTCTCTCTCTGTCTCTCTGTCTCTCTCTCTGTCTCTCTCTCTCTCTCTCTCTCTCTCTCTCTCTCTGTGTGTGTGTGTGTGTGTGTGTGTGTATGTGTGTGGTGTTTTATATTTAGTGACACAGATCTCACTATATGTGACTATGTGTATCCCAGGCTGGCCTGGAACCTGTCATGCTCCTGCCTCAGCTTCCCTAATGCTGAGATTGCAGATCTGCACAAGCACATCAGGTCTGCCTCGTGTTAGTTAAGATTCTCAGGAAAGGTAGCCTGATTGACTAGCTAGTTCCCATTGGCTGATAGGATAGCAATCTGTGGAGACCACAGGGACCGCTTGGCCTTCCTGACAGAAAAGCTGGATACCATAGCTACAGCCTTTCCCCCTTCTTCTATCTAGTCTGAAACCAAGCACAGAGGAAGGTGGAGGTCTAGCACACACCTCAGGCCACTCTGGGGTCACTGTGGGGTCTGAAGCACTGTCACTCTCAGAGGAGCCCTGTTCTTCTGGGGATAGACCTATGGAGGCACTGTCTGCACCAAGCCCATGGCTGGGAGCAAGACTTTGGCACACCCTGAGAAAGGTAAAGGGCAGTCCTGGGGCCTCCAGCCTGGAAGGCTATACAAGGGTTGATATCCTGAAGCATACATCATGGCCCCACCTCCATGACTGAACCACTCTCCAGGTGAACTTCTCTGGAATGCTTGCTCTCCCAGAAACAAGCTCTTCAGGTCCGCCCTTGTCTCCTTTCCTAGAACTAGCTGTCCTGCTCATTCTGCCAACACCCCTCATTCACGTGAAACCAGACTCCCTTCAGTGTTTCTGTCTCTGGCCTCACCTCTCCCCTCCTCCCTCTGCTTCCCATACAAAGCAGCCTCACGCTGCCTCTTAGGGCTGGGACTCTGCCAGCACCAACTTCAAGGTCACACCCTCCACCTCAAGGTGAAGTGACTTGCCAAGTTGTACTTCTCAAGCCAACAACAGCCTCTCCCTAAGAGGGATGCAGGTACTGGAGGCGAGAGAGACATTTTATTGTGCAAACAATTGTTCCCCAGGAGAGTTAATCTTCTGCCTCCCTAATGGATGCACTACCACAGACTGATCCCATAGGGTTTTTGTGTATGTGTAATTCCATTTTAATATTATTTTAAAATTACAGCAAAGTATCAATGATACAGGATATAAATGCCACCTGGATTTAATGAATGAGAACACTTTGCTGTTTTGCTTTGAATCTTATTTTAAGAAGAAAGCTAAGCCTGGGGGCCTAGCTCCATGGTAGAAAATTTGCCTAGCATGCACAGAATCCTGATTTGAGTTCCCAGAAACATACACTACTACTACTACTACTACTACTACTACTACTAATAATAATAATAATAATAATAATAATGATGATAATTAGTACAGATGAAAATCACATGAACAAATGCTGGAGAGATGATCCAGAAGGTAAAAGTGTCTGCTTCACAATCCCAGAGACCTGAGTCCAGTTCCCCAAACCCAAATAAAGGTGGAAAGGAGAGCGCCGACTCCTGAGGGCTGTCTGCTGACCTCCACACATGCACCATGGCATGTATGTGTCCACACTTACATGTATACATCACACACACACACACACACACACACACACACACACACACACACACTGAATTAGGACGGAATGGAACAGAACAGAATAGAATAATGTACCATGTGCCAGGCCTCATCTAAGTACTTCATAGTTGACAAAATCTGTGAAGCAGACATGAATGCTGTCCCTCTTTACAGACAAAGGAATCTGGAGCAGAGAGATTAAGTCACTTTTCCCAAATCATGCAGCTACTAAATGTTAGAGGCAGGATTTGAGCTTAGACAAACTAGGCCAGATATGGTTTTCTACTGTACTTTATTAGTATGTTCAGAATAATAGTAGGCATTTGCTGAAAACCTAATCATTCACTAGTCATAATGGATGACTAATAATTTCATTAATTTGATATGTACCTAGATCCATTCCTGACTTGCATCCTAGGAGTACCTAGCTCAAAGACACAACCAAATTATTTCTATAAAATGCACCAAGCCATGGAGATCATACTTTTTCTACTGAGCAACTCTGGATCCTATGATATCCTTAATCTTATGTGCCTTGTAGCTTCCTGTGGGTCATTCTTGTATTTGTTATCAACTGCTGGGTGGCAATGTATTCCAACACATGCAACTATCATAGATGTTGGGGTTCTGTGTGAAGTGAGGGTGGCTCATTCTTGCCTCTCTCCTATACCCAGAGCCTCAATGATCTGGTAGTCTGCAGGCTACAGTTATTAGGACATCTGTTCCCATCCCTACCTGGCAGCTGATGCTAGTAATAACCCAACCCTGTCAATGTGGGCTTCCTTATGACAGGAAGGTTGGAAGCTGGTCTACAGGCAAGAGAAAGAATCAAAGACAGAGCCAAACAATTAAATCAAAACGTTATGACCTCCAAAATCACATAATTCCCACCACACCTGCCTCCTCCTGCTGTCACAGCAGCTGTGAAGGTCTGTCTGGGTTCAAGGGCATAGACTGCCTCTCAACCAGGGCCACAGTAGGACCTATTACACAGAAAGCCATAGGATGGAGGTGAGTGCAAGAAGCCACGTAATATATTCTCTTTCCAGACTAAAAGGGTGGTAGTGTTTCGGTTATTAAGATGGCTTCAGATTCTCCGTAGCTCAGGCTAGCCCGGAGTTTGAAATCTTCCTGCTTCTACCCCTTGAGTGCTTGTCCTACAACCATGTCCTACACTTGGCTTCAGAGTTGTTTGGGGTTGTTTGTTTGTTTCAAATTCATTGGGTCTCTTTAGTATTTGTGAGATTGGACTTAAACATTATGCCTGCTACTAAAGTCACTGCTTCCACAATGATAAAACTATCACCATGCTTTTCCTTTAACTCTTCAATTCTTATCAAGCCCCTCCCCGAGCACTGAAAGACAGGCGGTGTTGGACGTCTGAGTCTTATTTCCCTAATTTTTAGAATGTTTTCTTTCTGGCGATTAGGGCTGGTTCCTCCACATCGTGGCTTCGTGAACCCACGCATTACCTAAAATCAGTCTGGCTTGATTAGATTCATCAGCCCCAGCTTCACCCACAGTTTCATCAATAAACTCAGTGACCATGAACAGATTAAAGTGTGTGGAAAGGAAGAGCTTCCATTAGGCTCCTTTATACCCTTGGAATGAAGACTAAGTAATTCATGTCTTGAAGAAATAAAGCCAATATCCCACTCAACAGTTCAGAAGGCTCATTCTTTGTCCTGATAGAAAAAATATCTACTTCCCAGAAGCAAGAAGGAAAATGATAATAAAGGGCAGATGCATCTTGAAGATGTCATGACATCTTTGCCCTGAAGGAGAATTGTAGGTGTGTGGAGGGCACAGGTAATGTTCTCCTTAGGTGTAACCTAAGGAGGTGCTAAGTATACTGAGATGAGGCACATCTGTCTCCTGTGAGTACACCCTTAAGCCTCTTGGTGATGAGTGTCTTACTGGGGGCTGTCTATAGAGTGCGGGGCTGTTGACACTAAATGTGGGCATCCTTGCCTCTCTGTTACTGAAGAAAATCAGACTTTTCCATTTCCTGTGACTGGGTGGTTTCTATTGTCACTGAATAAATAGCTCTGTGGTTTGGCCGTACGTCTCTTAAGGAATGAGTTATTTAAGGTCTCTAATTTAATCATCTCAAGATGATCTCCCTACCTCGATTTAATAAAGGAAATTAAAATGTGTTTGCTTTTTGTGAGTATCCTCAACCACCATCTGCTTAACAATGTGGATGCAATCAGCCCCTGCTAAGGATGGGAGCAGATCATGTTTATAGAGAAGTGTCTCTTTTTCTAAAAAGCATGTGCATAAAATTTTAAATCCCCAAAGGGTGAGGGGATCTGCCAGAAGTTTTAGTTGAGATTTCATTTCATACAAGAGCTAGTCACGTAAAATGATCTCTCCAGATATAAATCCCAGCTTCCTGGCAATTGTCTTATTTTTTAAACAAATACAGTATTTTAAAAATTGTATTGTTTTCCAGAATACCTTTCTGCAGTGTGGTAGCAGTCAATGGGGCTAAATTCAGGCCACCTGTTCCCACTGCTTTTCAGTCTTCTGTATCTGGAGACTTGCTCTGGCTTTCTTTGCCTCATACAGATTATTCTAGAAGGATAGATATGCTTTTTATATTAGTATGAGTGATTTTTGAAAACAGAGAATTAAGATTTTTAAACTACTTGTAAGACTGACAACTGGTTTTTTTTCCTTCATTAAGGAAACAATGTTTTTTTAAGGTTATTATTAAGACAGAATTAAGATGTAATTAATTTAAGCAATGAACTCAGTTTTTTAGTGCTTTCATAGAGTTGAACAGCCATCATCCCAACCTTTAGAATAACTTAAAAACCAAAACCACCGGGGTGCCTTATCACTGACTCCAATTCCTCCCGCTGTACCCCAGGTCCCCTTGTCTGATCTTTTCTGGACATTTTCTAGAAAGGTGCTTAAGTGGTAGGAGGCTGTTTTGAAGGTTATCTAAGAGGAGCAATTAACAGCTGCTTGTAATTCATCCCCTTGTGTTGCTAAATAATATTCCATCATTCAAGTGCAACGTTCATTTATTCCTCATCAGGTGGAAAGCACTTGGATTGTTTCAGCTCTCTGGTTACCATGAGTAATGCTGCCCAAAGCATTCGTAGACAAGTTTGTGTGCAGATATATATTTTTAACTGTGTACTTTCTGCTGCATATAGTTTTTCTTGGTTACATGCCTACAAATTGAGACGATGGGTCACAGGTAGCTCAATATGTAAGTCTTGAGGACCACCAAACTATTTTCTATAGCTGTGGCGCAATGTGCGTGTTTTTAGATTTTGCCATTTGCTCACCAATAGTTTTATTTCCCTGAGGTTTAGGGTTTAATGTCCACAGTTTTTCTTTGTGCCTGTGGCCATTCTAGTGGATATGGAATGCTATCTGACTGTTTTATTTTCATTTCTGTTTTTTTATCATTTAATTTAATTGTACATACAGCCATGGATTTCCCTGTCCTCCCCCCTCCCCCTTCCCCTCAGCCCCCCCCCCCCTCCCCATCTCCTCCAGGGCAATCAATCATTTCTGTTGGTTTTAAGGCAGAGTCTCACCAAGTATCTCTGGCTGGCCTGGAACTCTCTGTGTACAAGAGGCTGGCCTCAAACTTAACAGAGATCCACCCACCTCCTACTGCCTCCAGAGTTCTAGAATTAAAGGTGTATGCCACCACACCAGGCCTTCACTGTGGTTTTGATTTACATTTTCTAATGATTGGTAACATTTAGTATGTTTACATGGGCTTATAGGCCATTTCTAACTAATGTGGGGGGAAAGGTTCAAATACTTTGCCCGTTTAAAAATAACTATTGAATTACAAGAATCATGTATAGACTCTGATACAGGACTTGTCAGCGTCTCATCTGTCCAGCAGCCTGCCGCCATTTCACCACACCGACAATATCTTTCTCTGGACATTTTTATGAGTCCCAGTTTCTCTGTTCTTCCTTCGCTGCCCTTGCTTCTGGTGTCATATCTAAAAATCTATCACCCAATGGAAGCTCACATAAACTACCCCTGCCTTTTCTCTCTCCTTTTTTTAAAATACGGAACTCGGGGCATGAGTACTTCTCCGTCATCTTCGATGTGAACAAATGGCAAGTCAGCAGTCTTAGGCATGCTGATAGTTCTAGCTGCTACATTTGTATTTTCGTTAGCTATGTTGTTTTGTATCAGTACACACAGTGTCCCAGCGCCACTTACAGCAAGTTTCTTTCTCCATTACTGTGACTTGGACAAGAAACATGTACTGCCTCTGACTATGACTTTCTTCCTGCTGAGGGGTTCAGTGGCACTGCAGCCATGTTTAAATGGCTTATGACAATGGCAGACCTCAGTGTCTATCCAAACATGGTTCTGCAGGTGCACAAAATACAGCCATTGTGGGGTCATAATGGCTTCCACCAAGATCTCAAAGAAAAGTCTGGGAAGCTAGGCAGAAGCATTCCACAGAGCCTGAAGCTCTGTGGAGAATCCCCTGAGGGGCAGTGCCTAGTTGGGCCCTTAGCAGAAACTTTGGAAAGGCAAGGCAAACAGCAGATTGTCATGCTGATCCTGGAAAGATACACAGATCAGTGTGTATCCCAAAAGAATAACCATGTGGCTGCAACTAGCAAAACCATAGGAAGAAGATGCTGAGGTCTGAGGTACCCATCTCTCACCTCTGTATGCACAGGAAGCTAAACTTGGACTTTAGATTTATGGTCATGTCTTTTTTCAAGCCCCTTACACCTTTCTACTTGTATTTCCCTCCCTTCTGGAATGGTAATGTATGCCCTGTGCCTGCCGTGCGATGTATATTGGAAATAGATAACTTATTTTTAACATACTAGGCTCATGACTGCAAGGAAATTGCCTTGAGTCTCAAATGAGATTAGATGGTTGAATTGTAGAACAAGTTAAGACTTCAGAGTTTGGGGAGATAGATTATTTTAATGAGAAGGAGGTGAGCCGTGGAGGCTAGAGGGAGAATGTTATTGGATTTGGTGTGGGCTCCCCAAGGGTTCATGAGTATAGACCTAGTCCTCAGTGAAAGATAATAAGAAAATAGAAACTTGATCTGTGTTGTCTAGAGGTGGGGCCTTGGGGAGCTGATTAGGGTTAGACAGAGTCCTCAGGGTGGGGCCCCATGAATCAATCTCAGGGGCTTCACAAGAAGAAGGAGTCTCATTGTGTGATACGGTACAGCCTCTCTGGACTCTTCCAACAAGAAGGTCATTACAAGATGGAACCCTCAACCATGGAACTTTGGAACTGTCAACCACCTGTGGTACTGTCACAAATAATGCATTGACATGGCTATTGAATGCTATTGGCAGCCTTGTTGATAAGTGTCCTGATATAAACATGGAGGCTCATCTCTGGATTTCCAGTTCTGTTCTGTTGGTGTTTGTGATCATTGCTTTGTTAGTGCCACTGTTTTGAATATCATGGATCTAAAGCAAGTTTTAAGGTCAAGGAAGACAAGTCCTCTGACTTTAGTCTTTTCTAAGGTCATTTTTTTCACTTATTCTGGGTCCCTTCCGCTCCTATATGCATTTTAGGACCAGCCTATAAAATTATGCTGAGATTTGTGTTTAATCTGAGAATTGACTTGAGAAATGGTGTCACTCTAAGGACACTGAACTTCCAGACCACGACTTAGACCCTTCCGATTGACTCAGGCAGGTCATCCCTCCTGATACATTAATGCAGGTCAGCATTAACTTCTTTCAACATTTTCTGTTTTCTGTGTAGGAATTGTTACGTTTTTTTTCTTGTTGAATTTATGCCTATTCTATTCATGTTGGTACTTCGGCAATGAAATTGTTTTTATAACATTTTAGTGCATGGAAATGAAGTTGACTTCTGTTTATCCATCATATGTCCCACATCCTCAATAAGCTAATTCATTAGTTCTAATAGTGGATGCCTCCAGATTTTCTATGTTTAATATCATGTCATCAGTAAAATCAAGATTGTTTTTAACTCCTCCCTTTTAGTACATACAATGTATCCTATTAATAGTGCATACCATATTCTTCCACCCCTTCCCTAAGGTCATACTCTGTAGCCCAGGATAGCACAAAACTTCCTGTGTGGCTCAGGCTGGTCTGTGACTTGCAGTGATCCTCAGTCTCAGCTTTAGGAGTGCTATGATTGCAGGCAGGAGCTATCATGCCCCTGGACACTGACTTCTGGTTATGAACTTTCCTCATGTTTCTGATAGAAACCTGACTTGACTGGGTATATAAACTTCTTTAATATAGGCTGTATTCTGTTTGCTAGTATTTTGTTGAAATGTTCTACCTATGTTCATAAAGAATATTAATCTTTAAGCTTCTTAAAAACAACTGTCTCAGGGTGGAGAGATGGCTCAGAGGTTAAGAGCCTCTTCCAGAGGACCTGAGTTCAATTCCTGGTAACCAAATGGTGGCTCACAGCCATCTATAGTGGGATCTGATGCTTACTTCTGGCATAAAGTTGTACATGCAGATAGGGCACTCATATTCTTAAAATAAATAAATGAATATTTTTAAAAGACAACTATCTCATTTTGGCATCGGAGTAATGTTAGCTCCAGGAAATGAGCTGCAGTAGGTTTCCTCTTCTATTTCTGGAAAAATTTATCAGGAATTGCTATTATTTCTTCTGTAAATGTCAGCTGAATTGGTCTGTGAAGACAACCAAAGAGTCAAAGGCCTTGCAATCGCTGATATCAGAGTTACTATCTAGGAGGAGCCTGGAAATGAGAATGGGATCAATCATTTATTTCATTTCGGTCACTTTTTTACAACGTTTCTCTGAGTACAGCCAGATTATCTCTAATGATTCCCAAGTGGTTTGTATAGAAACAACAATTTTCTCTTAATGCTATATAATAACCTCTCTGTTTTACACAGAACAGGTCTAGTGACCTATCATACTGTATAACTATTTCAGTGAATGAATCTACCTGTTATAAATGCATTTCCTACTTTTCTCGTATGCCGATTGGCACTATAAGTTGCCGATTTGTTCCCTGTGCCAGGGAGTTTCCTTTTGACTTAATATTCCAGACTGTTGGAGGACAGGGATGACATACTCTCTTCTGTAACTGCTTCTATCTGAAACCAGAATGTTGTTGTCAGGGCCAAGGAGGGCTGGAATATTAGTCAAAAGCTGGGAGGGAATCAGACAGTGGGGTATTTATCAGAGCACTGGTCAGCTGTCCCAGCTGAAGAGACAGGGCTCACAGTCATTTGTAGCAGGTTTGTCATCAGGGGCTAACTCTGGATGATGTCTGTCAGCCAAGTGGAAATCTGCTGGGACAGCTATAGACTAGGGACAGAAGTTAAAGTATAGGAACTTAAAGGAAAATCATACATTCGAAACTTTCAGGACCATAGTCCTGGTAGTTGTGGGAGAGGAGGAGTCCCAAGACCAGAGGAGAGAGATCCCATCCTCAGGAATAGACAGGTAGAGAAACTTAGGCTGTACTTATCTGGAGTCCTTTTGATCTGTGAGAGATGGAGCCAAGCCTTATGACTCTCTAGATTCTCTGAAGCTTACATGAATTGTTTGTTTACAAAAAGACATAAAAGTTTTAGATATATTAGTATTATCATGGTTTGTAATATGTACTAAAACACATCTTGTAGAAAAAGCATCTAGCAGGTGCCTATAAGAAATTTCACTGTAACAAAAGCATAGAGTGGGAGAAGTCTGAAACAATTATTTTTTAGACCCTTAGAACTTGCATAGACCTTAAACCTTTTTCTTTCCATCTAATCATTTACCAGAGACATGTGCAGTTATTACCCAAAATGATCATTGCAAATCAAATTCTTTTAAATAAAGGAACAGTAAAAAATTACATCTGAAGCCTGGTTATCCTTCAATATGAAGCCTGTTAGCAAAGCAAACTTGTCTGCCTTTTCTCAAAAGGAGACCTAGTAGCTCCAGGAAAATTAAGGCCTAGATTTTACATCTGAAATGAACTAACAAGATGGTTGCAGCCTTGGGAAAAGGTGCTGTTTGCCTGCTGCTGCCAAGCTGATAAAGCTACAGTTAGTCTAGTGTAGGGGCCCGCAGAGGCTCCCTAGTAAGACCGTACTCAAGGTCAGAGAATCTGAGTTTGCTTTACCCAGCAGGACTACATCATGGGATGATTTGGCCAGGGTGTGGTTATTGCGTGTTTCGAAAGTTCTATACTTGGCTGTATGTTGTGCTTTCATCTTGAAAGGGGGAGGTCTTTTGCCTCTCCCATTGGTAGTACATTAAAAAAAAAAAAACAAAAAAAAAAACATTAGAAATCAGCTTGAGGTGGCTGAGTCACCAGGGCCTTCCCAAAGCTATCCTGTGTCTCTGTATTTCTTGTCGTTTCCTCCTATATTTCTGTCCAATACTTCATCATTCCTCTCTCCTCCCACAAGAACCCTTCAACGGGTTGGAGCTGGACTCCTACAGTCTAGCCATTAATCTATCAGAGATCTGAGAAGGAAAAATTACAGCAGGAAGTATAAACTAAATGGACTATGTAGCAATTAAAATGACAGAGATTATTCCATTACCTAGACAGTCATCCCAGGCTCCTGTGTTCTCCATGGCTTTGCTTTGGGGGCAGAGATACCAGGACAGCATCAGTCTCCAACCACCAGGCCCAGTTCTGAGAGACGTTCTGAGATTTTCCTGTAGAAGGGAAACTTGAGAGACTGATCTTACTTTGTCTAGGCAAAGTCAGTCAATCAACTCTCCAGTGATCTGCTTGTCCACAGTTTGGGAAAAGTTCTGGCAGTGGACAAGGCATTGCGTGGTCTTGCCCAGTGGTGAACACTATTACAATCCAGGTGGAATTGTCATGGTGCCCCATCTTTTTCTTGGAGACCTTAGGGTCATTTCTAGGAGCTTGGGTCTCTGTCATAGTAAGCTTTTTCCATTAAACATTTTAAATGCCAAATTCAGCAAATCTCTGACAAGTTTGAGGACCATTACTTATTAAATATATCTGAGTTAAACAAACTTTGCTTGTTTTTAGTTGTTTACTTTAGGCTTAACATTCAAAACATATGCAGGAAAATCCATAAGGCTTATTTCTGTAATATGCTTAGCATGAGTACAGGTATAGTTCTGAACATATTAAAGAATCTGATCATTTATGAGATGACTGACCATTAACTTGTGTGTCTTAATTATCTTTAACAGCTTGTAATAACTTAGTAGATTTTTATAAGATTAGTATTTTATATCTTTATCTCTGCTAAGTTTGAGCCTTCAAAACTAACAATTTTTGAAGCTTTTTTAGTATCAAAATATAACTTTTAATCATAGTGCAACATTATAGAATACCATACTTTCTTATATGACTGAGCTTTTCAAGAAAAAAGCTAAAGCTTAAGAAAGCAGTAAAGACAAGGAGGTTAGACATTCATTACTAAATTAGCATCTGTTAGTCTGAATAGACCTTATTAAGGAGAGACCTTTTATCAGACTGCTTAGCTCACTGTCTTGCTCTATCACAGGATTGGAACATGCCAGTTTCTGGTGCTTAGTATTTGGTGCTCATAGCTGTGACCCTAAATTTTTTAACTATTTTTATTTAGATTACATATTAATAAAGACATTTTAATAAAATATTTTATAAATTTAAAGTGTTCTGTGGCCTTATGAATTTAAATATTTTTAAAGGTATTCATTAAAAATTATCCAGCACTTTTTCTCATTTAAATTTTCTGTAAAACTCCAAAATTTCCTTTTAAAGAAGTTTAAAATCTCTCAACCATGTGCTCCTGCAATATCAAAATTAAAGTCCCTTTTTACTTCAAGAGGGAAGATACAGGGCACAACCACAATCTGCACAAGGCAAAACCAAGCCCCAACAGTGCAAACAATTCAGTGCTCAACATCTGGGGCTCATTCACAATCCTCTGTGCTTTCCCAAGGGGATTGGGTCACCTCTGGCCCCAAACCCAGCAGCATACTTAGCCTCCTTTCTAGATCTTAGCTGGCTTCATGAGCCCTCCATGTCTTTAAAACCAATACCACCTGGATGACTTTACATTATAAAGTTTGGCTGCCAACACAAAGTACATCTTTGTATATTTACACATGGAGGTGTAGCTTTAACACCTATTTTAAAAGCATTGTTTTAAATGCTATCTTTCATAAACCTTGCTTTTAGGATAGGACAGGAATTATCATACAAAGTCCATCCTATTCCAAAATACCTTGGAGACCTTTTGTCACCTTTAATCAAGACGGTGGTAGCCAGGTGGTGGTGGTGCATGCCTTTAATCCCAGCACTTGGGAGGCAGAGGCAGGCAGATCTCTGTGAGTTCAAGGCCAGCCTGGGCTACCAAGTGAGTTCCAGGAAAGGTGCAAAGCTACACAGAGAAACCCTGTCTCGAAAAACCAAAAAAAAAAAAAAAAGATAGTGGTGAGGTTATATGACATCTGTCTTCTCCAATCTTTTTTTTAAAGTATATTTATTTCTTAAATTTTTTTTCATTTTACATACCAACCCCAGTTCTCCCTCCCTCCGTTTCTCCCTCCTCCTCACCTCCCTCCCACTCTACCCTCATCCACTCCTCAGAGTGGGTAAGGCCTCCCATGGTAGTCAACAAAGTCTGGCATACCAAGTTGAAGGAGAGCCTAGTCCTTCCCCATTGTATTAAGGCTGAGCAAGGTATCCCACCATAGGGAATGGGCTCCAATAAGCCAGTTCATGCACCTGGGACCGTCTTCTCCAATCTTAACAAAGATGGCTGTTAGTCACATGGTTGCCTAAATACAACAGTGAAATCACATGACATCTACCCTCTTCAACCTTAGCAAAGATGGCGGCAAGCCCCAGGTTGCTTATATCCCCAAATGGAATCATGCCATGTGGTTCCTTCAAGATTACTTATGCACAGATTTTTAACTATTAATCCTGTGTTATGAGTTTTAAGTTAACTTTTTGTTACAGATATTACAGATTTTTAACCATACCTAATACACATATAGATCTTGAGATAGTGTTTATATAATAGTCTTATAGGCAATTAAATGAAACCAATAGTCTTTTGAGCTGTTCTGCTTTGCTCTTTTCTCCCTGTTACAGCCCCAGACCCAGGCTAAAAAATATTTTAAAAGCATGCTAGGGTCTGAAAAAAATGAGGAACCATTTTTAACCAACTTTAATATTACCCATACCCAAACAACATCTGAATCCTTATTATGTTGGATCCAGTGGCCAGAAAGCTCAGCAATATATTCTGAGCCCAAGCCATCAGGGCAGACGTGGTAGTGGTGGTGGTTGGTGTCTGGCAGCAGCAGAAACAGCCGAAGTATAACCAAGAAACAGAGAACATGGCAAGCTCACGCATTCAAAGAAAATCAGTCAGAAACAAAAACATGTGGTCGCCACCATACACACATCTATTCAACTGAGTTGGACCCATTTCTGTCTCAGCTCCATGTTTACAACAAAACTTACATACATACCAGAAAATGCAGGTCCATTCATACACACAAAACATAAAACAGACAGACAAAACTTTCCAACCAACCAGACCCAGGCAAGCAGTTGATGTCACTATTTGCCCTGGATGGGATCATATTGGGGTCCCCTGGAACACCTCCACATCCCAGATGGGGATCCTACAGAAGAGAACAACTATGACTCACCAGGAGGCCTCCACAGATGCTTGTGCTGAATCCGGTTCCCAGTGGGCTACAGTGCCTGTCTGCATCGTAGGGGAAGGGAAGACAGTGGAATCTTCTGATACGGTGGTAGATTGCTGATTCTGCAATGGCCCTCCAGGGACAGAGCAGTGCTGCAGGGGCAGCAGCCAGCTTCTGCAAAGGGCCCAGGGCTTTTCTTCAAAGCTACCCACCAAGCTCTGAGCCTGACTCTGGGCATGGACTCTGCCCCACCACACATAGACCTGCCATATACAGCCATCAAACCCCATACCCCAAAACCTCCACCTTTTCTGGAGTGACCTCTCCAAGAGCAGTGTGGAGCTATCTGGCTTATAAGTCTTGTTGTTCATCCATTCAGTCTCCCCAAGACAGAAGATGGGTACAGACACAAAACAAGACACAGAGCCACAAGGACGGCAGACAACAATGTTAACAAATGGAGTCATTCAGAAATGCCCACCAGTCTGACCAAGAGAAATCTTAATAAATAGGAGCACTCTCCCTTTTAAAAATAATCTCTCTGTCACCCCAGATGCTGAGAACCCACCAGAGGCTGGGCCTTCCCGAGTTTTCCTCAGTATCCAGAAAGCCTGACATCCCACCCTGGGCCTTTCCAAACCCTTGGCTTGGCCCCCAACGTCATGGGACGCCCTTATGGTTGCTCAGCTCTGTTATACAGCCTCAACTCATCCTCCAGTATCATGGGATGCCCTTGTGGTTCCTTTACTCTGTTGTGCAGCCTAGGCACTGAAATTCTACTGATTGGCATTAAGGTGCTGGTCCTCTCTGAGTTTATTTGGCTCCCAGTGTCACCAGGGCATCCTCAGGGTCCCAACACAGGTCAGGAAAAACTGGTACCTCTGGCAGAACTCCCACTTAACTATAAATAACCAGTGGGCCATGGATGTTTCCCTTTGTCCTGGATGAACTACTGTCAGGCCTCATCAGAACCCCTACTTATCCTGATTGGATCCCTCAGAAACAGAATCCATAAAACCAAGCAGAAAAAATATCTTACTAAAGGGAGGTCTCCATAAAAAGAAAAAAATGCTTGCTATCTCCTTTCTCAAGCACTGTGGTTCACTGTGGGGGTCCAAACGACAGAAGGCATGCCCTGGAACAGGACACACCCCCAGGGACAGCTCAACCCTCTGAAGGTCCTGGAGTAAGGAATCCAGTGTACAGTTCATCTCACTGGGGGACTCCAAATGTTAAACCTGAGCGTCTCCAGAGAAAGACCAGTTCCACAATTTTTGAGCCAAATTTGAAGCAAGATTTAATTTAATACTGGCCAGGATGGTGGGTTCTGGCCAGGATCATTCCATAGTTCCTAGGAAATGGCCACGAGCCTTTACAAAGGCTTAAAAAGGTAAAACCATAGGGCCATTATATTTCCCATCAGATCCAATCAGGAGCAAGCATATATCCTGACGTACTTCCTGCCTGCATACCTCACACCTACATCCAGTCAGAGGCAAGCATACATCCTGATGCATTCATTTCCTGCCCACCTACCTCCCACCCACATATGATCAAACACATCTGGTGCAGATGGGTCTGGAAATATAGGACAAGTAGGAACTTACTCTTAACTGTCTTAACTACAAACAGAACCCTAACTACAAGGTCTATTTTTTTTCTGTTTTGGTCTCCCATTAACTTGCAAAGTGTATTGCTCTTGTTCCTGTGTGGGTCTCAGAGACCTTGTGCATGCTTGGTTAACATTCTATCACTGATCTATAACTGTAGCCGCTGGCATCTTCTCTTGATGAGACACTGCCATCTACCTCCCTTTGGGTTAGAGCCCATGGTTTTCCTTAGTTCATCGTTGCTGCTGCTGCTGCTGCTGCTGCTGCTGCTGCTTTTTCCCTTGTTCTTTGAACAATAGATGTTTCAAGTTACTTGACTGCTAAGCCCTCTAGCTAGAGCCCTTGAAAGGCAGTTTCCACTGCTTACTTTTTCTGGTGTGTGTCATACTTTCTGGTTGGTTGATTTTTAGATTCTTGGGTTTATTTGCCCTTTCTTGCTTGTAACATGAATCTTAAAAGGTCCTATTAATTAAAAAAAAAAAAAAAACAAAAAAACTCGGGACCCACATACTGGGGAGAATGCTGGAAGATCAAAGAAGCAGAACAAGCCACAGCCACCTCACTTTGCCAATTCCTCAGCTGATCTGTTTCCTCAGACTGGAAGCCTCTGAGTCCTCATTGGAATGGGTCTCAGCTGAACTGCAGCTAAAAGCCTAAAAGCTTAACCAGCTCTAGTTCTTGGTCCTCACGCCTTAAATACCTTTCTGCTTCCTGCCATCACTTCCTGGGATTACAGGTGTGTGTTACTATGCCTGGCTGTTTCCAGTGTGGCTTTGAACTCACAGAGATCCAGATGGCTCTCTGCCTCTGGAATGCTAGGATTAAAGGCGTGTGCTACCACTGCCTAACCTCTATGTTTAATATAGTGGCTGTTCTGTTCTCTAACCCCCAGATAAGTTTATTGGAGCACACAATATATCAACCACACTTGCTTGTTTTGTTTGTTTGTTTGTTTGTTTGTTTGTTTGTTGCTAGCAAATGAACTCTCCAAGCAATATTCTGGGCTACTATAGGTAGTGACGCCGCCTCTGGAAATGGCTGCTTCTTGTTGGAGTTTATCTAGTAACTCAACTAAAACCATCCTATGAAATCAGTTTCCTGTGCAGTGTGCAGCCTCCGCCTTCTAGCCTTAGAATTCTCTCAACCTTGGCATCTCTTTTAACCCTGCCATGGAAGCTTGGAATACCCTTTCGGTTGATAAAAGCCACTTCCTGGTCAGGGTTTGTTGTTGGGCACAACAACCCACAGGTATCACAGCCTGCAGGGAACCAAGCCATGAAGAGAGGATGAAAACTTGATACACTGGGACTTGGTCAGCTAGACTAGATCAAAGCTACTAGAAAGTGTGATCCTGTGCTTTAATTTTCTTACACATTTAAACACAGGTAAGCTTTTTTTTTTTGGGGGGGGGGTCTCCATGTGACAGTTTTATAATAAAGCTTCAGAGATGGCTACGTTGAAATTTCCTTACAACATAATACCTGAGACCTGTATTATATGAAGGCATTCCATTGACTGGCAAACAGTGCTTCAGGACTACAGTCTAGAGAGGACAAATTTGCAATAAGCATAAGGATGGATTCTACTGGTGAACGATGCAAAGTGCATGGGGTCTCTTTCACTGAGAGAAAAAGCCCAGAATTAGGCCCTAACCATGCTCAGGATTTAGGGAAAATTCAGGTGGAGGCTGGTTCCTCCTAGGATAGCAAATGCTCACCACGTTCTTTTGACCTCTTTCACACCAGCATTCCAGGTGGCCAGGCTCCAGTCTGCCTTCCTTTGAAGATTAACCATCCTGGTTCCTCCAATGCTCACTCCAGACTGTGCTTCCTACAGTTTGTCCTGAGCCTGTTGGATGCTCACTCTTCATTGTTACCCAGATGTGAGGGTTAGAGGCTGAAAGTTCAGTTGGGAGGGCACTTGCTTGCTTCAAATTCTAAAGAAGTAAACTGATGGGATCGACTCCTTTCTGATGTCTCCCTCGGAAGGTCAGCCTCAGACCTGTAGACAGTCAACTAGCCAAGGAGCACTCAGTGGGTCAGAGTGCGTGGCTTTTCAGTTGGTTTTTATTTTGTCAGGTGTTGTGGTTAAGGACTTAGAGTCAGTGAGGGAGTGTATCTCAGGGTCTGTTTGAGATCTGAGAAACTTTACCGTCAGTTCACACCCTGAGCTCCTGTATGGACACAGCCCTGAGCATGCACACAGCCTTCCCTCACTGGGGCACAGCCCTGAGCATGCACACAGCCTTCCCTCACTGGGGCACAGCCCTGAGCATGCACACAGCCTTCCCTCACTGGGGCACAGCCCCGAGCATGCACACAGCCTTCCCTCACTGGGGCACAGCCCTGAGCATGCACACAGCCTTCCCTCACTGGGGCACAGCCCTGAGCATGCACACAGCCTTCCCTCACTGGGGTACAACCCTGAGCATGCACACAGCCTTCCCTCACTGGGGCGCAACCCCGAGCATGCACACAGCCTTCCCTCACTGGGGCACAGCCCTGAGCATGCACACAGCCTTCCCTCACTGGGGCACAGCCCTGAGCATGCACACAGCCTTCCCTCACTGGGGCACAGCCCTGAGCATGCACACAGCCTTCCCTCACTGGGGTACAACCCTGAGCATGCACACAGCCTTCCCTCACTGGGGCGCAACCCCGAGCATGCACACAGCCTTCCCTCACTGGGGCACAGCCCTGAGCATGCACACAGCCTTCCCTCACTGGGGCACAGCCCTGAGCATGCACACAGCCTTCCCTCACTGGGGCACAGCCCCGAGCATGCACACAGCCTTCCCTCACTGGGGTACAACCCTGAGCAGGCACACAGCCTTCTCTCACTGGGGTCCAGCTCCGACCATGCACACAGCCTTCCCTCACTGGGGCACAGCCCCAAGCATGCACACAGCCTTCCCTCACTGGGGCACAGCCCCGAGCATGCACACAGCCTTCTCTCACTGGGGTCCAGCCCCGAGCATGCACACAGCCTTCCCTCACTGGGGTACAACCCTGAGCAGGCACACAGCCTTCTCTCACTGGGGCACAGCCCTGAGCATGTACACAGCATTCTATCACTGGGGCATAGCCCTGAGCATGCACACAGCCTTCCCTTATTAGGTAACTATTCTCCCAAGAAGGCCCTTCTTAGCTAGCTAGCTCTTCCCTGTCTCCAATTTTGACTAAACTTCCAACTGCCTGGCCATTTTCTCCTCTCAGAGCTTCCCCAATGCCTCATTCTTGCTGTCCCCCAGGACCTCTATTGCTTTAGCATGACTTTCTCCCCTGTTCCCAGTGGTCAGTGAAAAGTTTCTGTGCCTTGATAAGCATCTCCACCAATGCAGCAATCCAAATCACACCAAATCAGACTAAGCTAGAAAAAGCCCCAGTTTCATAGGTAAAGCTCACCAAGTTGATTCTCTGGCCCCCTAAAGAGGAGACAGAGAGATCAAAAACACCATCTGTCTATTTTCTGTAGGAGTGGTTTTTTGCATCTCTGGGGGAGGAATTGTGTTTGGCCGGGCTTTCTGAGGGCCAGGGTCTGGGGAGAGGAGGAGGTGGGGCTTCCACCAGAACATCCCAGACTCTTTGGGTATTTGGGCACCAGTTCATGTCTGCTATGGGGAGATGTGGGTGAAGGGAGGAGTCAGGAGTCAGTGGGCTCACACTCAGCAGGAGGTGTGAGTGGAGAAACATCCCATTAACTGCCACCCTGGAGACCCAAGGCATCTGATTGACTGACTGGCTTTACCAATTGGCTTTACCTGGGTGTCTCAAGGAAACACTTGGCCCTGAGCAACTGTAATTGTTGTATCCAGATTCCCCCAAAGACCACCAAGAGACCAAATCCGGTACAAAAACAAAGAGTCAACTTGGGACTCTCCATCCATCTGTTTGATGCAGCAGCAGAGCAGGAGAGACTCTGAGTACAACGGGGCAGGGTTTTTAAAGCAAGGGTGACTTGGGGGTCTACAGACTACAGAGGAACAGACTCGGGATTGGTTTATGTGAGTGGCAATCATGTTAGTAACTTTTAATTGGCTAGAGTTAGTTGGGGATTACAGTTCTCCATTTTTGGGCAGGCCTGGACAAGTCCCAGGCTTTGTCCTTGAGCTGCCATAGAGGCTGGCCTCGCACAGACTGACTGTGGGGGCTGACTCAGTGGCCCAGGCTTTCACACTGACCCATGCATGTAGCTCTAAGTTGGTGAGGGATCCCAGACAGTAAACAACAGGCTGAACTCTGAGCGGTCAGAGTACGTGCAAAAAGGGAGCTACTACAAGGACTGTGTCTTTTGTTC
The DNA here is from genome assembly GCF_903995425.1 of Onychomys torridus. NCBI lineage: Eukaryota > Metazoa > Chordata > Mammalia > Rodentia > Cricetidae > Onychomys > Onychomys torridus. The sequence goes on from NC_050451.1 coordinate 17,722,822, forward strand.
ATGGCCCTCCCAGAAACTGCTTGCTCAAGTCTCAGGAAACTGAAATTGAGGCCTGATCTCTGAGAGAAGACTGAGCAGCCTGTTATGGTGTCTGTTTGGTCCTTTCACCGTGACCCTAGTCAACAAGACTGGTGCTGTGGGACACTTGTTGCTGGTGGGGGGGGGGGGGCAGGAACCCAGAACCCAAAACCTATGGATGTAGGGCAGTTCTGTCCACTTATCTCCACACTGACAAAAATTTTCAAGATCATGGAGGATGGAAAATTCTAAGGTTCCCTCCGGAGGCCACCTTGACTGGTTATCAAGAGTGTATTGTGGCCATCCCTTAGTGCTCAGAGAAATCAAATGTTCAGGACAGATGATATTAGAGAGCCACAATTTGAATGGATTCTGTAGAAGACACCCCAGGGGTGTTTATGGATCTCACTTTGAATTGCAAATGCCCAGTTCACAAGTCTATGTTGGGACCAGAAGCCTAGCCATTGTGTCTACTGTGGTAGACTGGGTCAAAAAAGGAGTGTGTGGGAAATTCCCTTCACAGAATGCCTTCTAAAGAAGGGGTCCCACAGAACAAAGGCAGGTCTTTGCTCCAGAAATGGAGCAAATGGGGGCCTGGCACAGCTGCATCTTTGGCAGGAAACTGAAAATCAGAGGCGGCCCTCGACCTCTAAGGCAAAGACTTGGTTGGAAAGGACAACTTACCCAGTTGAAAGCTGATCTTAGTCTGGTGGAGAGCAGGTGTGGGGGAGAAGGGTGTTTTCCCACCATGTGGCCCCAGGCCAGTGGGGGGGAAAAGTCAGCCCTCGGAGGAACCTCCAGATGAGAAGTTCCTGTGCCCCGATAAGAGTCTCCACTGACACAGCAATCCAAATCAGACCAAATCAGACCGAATTAGAAAAGACCCCATTTAATGGGTAAAGCACTCTCAGGTGATTCTCCAGCCATGGCCCTCCCCCCCTCCCACCCCCAGAGAGGAGACAGGGAAGAGAGACTGAAAAACCATGTGTCTGTTTTCTGGGATGCAGTTTAAATACCCTGTGGGAGTGGTCTTGAGCATCTCTGGGGGAGGAGCAGGGTTTGGTGGGGCTTTCTGAGGGGCAGGTCTGTGCAGAGAGGCAGGGCTTCCACCAGAACATTCCAGACTCTTTGGGTATATGGGTGCCAGGGGCTGAGGTGAAGCCTCTACCAGAATAGTCAGTCCTTAGACAGAGCAGCCGAGCTCTTGGTTCCGATGGCTGGTTTTGTCAGGGACTCTCTCTCCCCTGAGTGACAGATGCCCTTCTCTAGCACGTGTGCGGTGGTAAGGGCAGCTTGTTCTCAGTCAGTGCTGGCTGAGGGTGGAGACAGCAGAGACCCATGTATTCTCAACCTGTGTCAACTGGACGGGAGTGGGTGGGCAGAGAGTGCCCCTCCCTAGGCTGGGATGTGGGGAGGTTAGAGCAAGAGCAGGTAAAGCTTCCTAACACAGAGCTGGGAGGCAGCGGAGGAGGCAGGATGTGGCTCACAGCCCACAGACTCTCACTCTTCTAAGATTTCAGACTTTCTTGAATGACTGTCCCCCCATTTCCTGTACCTCCTTTTAAACTTTTCTAGGTTTGTTACTGTCCTCCCGCCGCCCCCTCTCAGTTGTTACTTGCTGAAGAAGTCAGCTAAGCTCCTTCCTCATCCCGGAAGTCCTGGCTCTACCTGGATGCTTTGATCTTGATCATTAATTGGATTGAGAAGGACTGCTCTGCTGGGGAAGACCAGACACTAAGACAGTCGTTAAGAGCTGAGAGGAAGAGGTCATGATTTGCGGGTGTCACCTAAAACCAGCAGCGGCTTAATGGAAACTCTGGTGTCTTGTAAAATTCCAAGCAGTGTCATCCACTCCTCCCCTCCACCTGCTACCATTCTCATGCACAATGCCGGCCTTGCATTCAGTTCTTGTTACAAATATGTAGTACAGTCTTTTCAGGTTGGCAGGAAAGACATCAGACGAACAAGGACACATGTCCCAAGAGGTCAGGATGATGTGCTATTCTAGTTCTCCAATTTTTCTGTATGAAGTAAGAAATGGTAACCAAACAGCAGATGGTGTCTTTAGAATGGCTTTACAAATCAGCCATGGTTTATGGGGAGCACACTTTACTTGTTGCTCCACTGTTTCCACACAAGGTTTGTGTCCTCCAAAGAATGTGTGTTCTCTCCTGAGTCATAGGGTTCCAGACAAAGAGACCAATGAAGACATTCAAGCACACCAGCATCTTATTAATACAAACCTGGAGCCAGGTACTGGGGTCAGCGCTGGAAGATCAGAAAAACAGAACAAGCCACAGCCACCTCACCTTGCAATTCCTCAGCTGATCCTGTGTCCTCAGACTGGAAGCCTCTGAGTCCTCATTGGAATGGGTCTCAGGTGAACTGCTGCTAAAAGCCTAAATGCTTAACCAGCTCTAGTTCCTGGTCCTCACGCCTTATATACCTTTCTGCTTTCTGCCATCACTTCCTGGGATTAAAGGCGTGAGTCACCATGCCTGGCTGTTTCCAGTGTGGCTTTGAACTCACAGAGATCCAGATGGCTGTCTGCCTCTGGAATGCTAGGATTAAAGGCTTGTGCTACCACTGCCTAAACCTATGTTTAACATTATGGCTGTTCTATTCTCTGTTCTCTAACCCCCAGATAAGTTTATTGGGGTGCACAATATATCAACCACAAGCATCACTTGTGAATTTCAATTCAGATATGATTTAGAGTCTCAAGACTCTTGAAAGTGACATTTGAAAATGTAAAAAAAAAAAAAAGATTCTCTACTTTAAAAAGGTTACTATGTCAGTTGTATTTAAAAAGAAAAATCATGTTTGGGAAATACTTCTCTGAGAGTGATAAAACCACAATATTTAATAATCTCTGCCACACTTGTTCTGCTAACATGATTGTGCCTGATTCTCATAAGCTGTGAATTAATTTTTCTAAAAATCAATATAAATCTAACAGAACACTTTAAATTTCCATTTACAGAACTCCCAGAGTTTTGTTTTTGTTTTTTTTTTTAACCTAAGTGCATGGTGTACAGATGTGACAGCAGTCTGAAGATAGTTTTCATACTTTTGTTCACGTCTCTGTCCCCATGTGTCTTGCCACAGGTGACATGGCAGCTTTTTCATAGTGCTTACAGTCCCCCGCCAAATGTTTACAGGAAAGTTCTAGAAAACTAGAGAGTGCTAAGATGTAATCTCTGGGGAAATGAGGCAAGGGAACACTCACTGATTTTTTTTGCCCAGACCTCAGAATCAGTAACTAGTTTTAGATACAAAACTTAAATCCAGGCCTTGTCTAGGGAGATCACTTGGTGGTGAAGAGACCACCACTGCAGAGGACAGAAACCAGATGGCTCACAGCTACCTGTTACAACTCCAGCCCTGGGGATCCACTGCCCTCCTCTGGCCTCCCTAGGAACCTGCAGTGTGTGTGTGTGTGTGTGTGTGTGTGTGTGTGTGTGTGTGCAGGTTTAATGAAACTTTAAATCTGAGTCTCCCAATGTCCCATGGATGGCCTTCCAGCTGTGCTTCAGGACAGGGGAGGGGACATCTGGTGACAGTGGTACTGCTGGATGACTCTTCAGCTTCTAGGGTTTTCCACTCCTTTTCCGGTACCTGGCCACAGTCCTGTGAGAGGGACATGGCAGCTGCCCCGGGGGTTGGAGTGGCCTGACTGGGGAGATGAGGAAATGGCCTTTCCCACTCCACTGTCTTCACTTGTGCCACACCGTCAAGGAACGGTCAACTAGAGCAAGAATCCATTCTCTCCATTCAGTTCTGTGTTCTAGACAGAGCAAAAGTCTCAGGGCCAGGCACACCTTTAATCTCAGAATGTGGAGGCAGAGGCAGGTGGATCTCTGTGAGTTCAAGGCCACCTGGTCTACAGAGTGAGTTTCAGTCAGTGGAACAAAGCTAATTCACCTGTTACAAAGCTGCTATTAGAGGACCATGATGAACAAGGCGACTTCACCTTAAGGACGCTTTGAGGGCAAGCCCTGGCTCATCATCTGCCTTCCTTTCGTAAGACTTGACTCAACATTGACATCAAGGGAAGGACAGTCTCAAGCCAGACATTGAGGCACTGTTGTAATTCCAGCTCTGGGGAAGGATGAAGCAGGAAGATTGTGGGTGTGAGGCCAGGGAGACTCGATCTTTGAAAGGAGAAAAGGTGGTGATAATTAGGAGCACGAGAGAAAACATGAACTAGGACATTTCTCAAGCATAGAGAGCTCAGTTGGTAGGATGTTTGTCTAGCATGCATGAAGCCCTGGTTTTAATCCCCAGCTCCACCCAGAACAGGTTATAGTGGCACATGCCTAAAAATCCCAACATTTGGGAGGAAGAGAGAGAAGAATCAGATATTCAAGGCCATTCTTGGCTATACTTTGAGTTCACAGTCAGCCTGGGCTGCATAAGACCCTGTCTCAACAAACAAAAAACCAGAAAGGAAGAAAAGAAAGAAAGAAAGAAAGAAAGAAAGAAAGAAAGAAAGAAAGAAAGAAAGAAACAAAGAAAGAAACAAAGGAAGAGAGTAGGAGGGAGGGAGGAAGAAGAGAGAGAGGAAGGGAGGAAGGAAGGAAGGATGGAAGGAAGGAGAAAAGAAAACCTTATCTTAGGATTCCTACTGCTATAAAGAGACACATGACCACAGCAACTCTTACAAAGGAAAACATTTAATTGGGGCTGGTTTACAGTTCAGAGATTTAGTCTACTTTCATTATGGTGGGGATCATGACTGCATGTAGGCAGACGTGCATTAAAGAAGAAGCTGAGAGTTCTACATTTGGGTCAGTAGGCAACAGGAAGAGAGAGAGAGAGTTACTAGGCCTGGCTTAAGCTTCTAAAACCTCAAATCCCATCCCTAGTGACACACTTCCTCCAACAAGGCCATACCTACTCCAACAAGGCCACACCTCCTAAAAGTGCCATTCCTTGAGCCTATGAGGCCCATTTTCTTTCAAACCATCACATTCCACTTCCCAGCCCTTATAGGCTTGTAGCCATATCATAAAGCAAAATGCATTAATTCAACTTCAAATGTCCCCATAGTCTATAACAGTCTCCACAATGTTTAAAAGTCCAAAGTCTCTTTGGAGACTCATGGCAATCTCTTAATTGTAAAACTCCTGAAAAGCAAAACAAAAGCAGATCACATACTTCCAACATAAATGACACAGAATGTACATTACCATTCCTGTGTTTCTCCAGTCCTGCCCAGCCCCACGGTCCCTCAGCCACTTATACAATAATCACTCAGAGGCTTAATATTAATTGTAAATTATATGGTTAATGCTTAGGCTTCTTCCTAGCTAGCTCTTACAACTTAACTCAACCCATAACTATTAATCTATGTATCACAATGTGTTCCATGGCTTTACCTGTGTTCTGTTACATGTTGCTCCTGGACTGTGGTTTGGCATCTCCCCTTACTCTTCTTTCTGCTTTTTGCTATCTCTCTTGGATTTTCCTGCCTGGCTCTATCAATGCAGCTTTATTTATTAGCCAATGTGAGTAACACATATTCACAGCATACAGAAAGACATCCCACAGCAGGTATCCCTCAGCATCTCCAACATTTTGAGGTCTCCAAAGCAATCCAGGCTTTAATTTCACAGCTTCATGCAATGGCCTCTCTAAGCCTCCATGAAAGGATACTCCTTCCTCATGCCTGGCTTCACTGGCCTTCCTTAGCTGTGGAGAGAGATTCTACAATCCCTTTCTTCTATCCTTGACTCTAAAGCCAGAACCATGTGGCCCAATCTGCCAAGTTCTGCTGCTTACTGGGGCTGGAACATGGCCCCCTTGTTAAAATACATTTTCACCAGCTTTTGTTTTCCATGGTTTCCTTCATTGCCTAAGCTTGGCTGTCTTGTGTAGTTGGAGAGCTTCTCTCCAGCCCCCACCAAGCCCTGTTAGTCCAACAACCCACTTGTAAAATAAACACACAGACATTCATATTATTTAAACTGCTTGGCCATTAGCTCAGGCCTACCATTGTCTAGCTCTTACTCTTATATTTAGCCCATTTCTATTAATCTATACTTTGCCACGTGGCTCGTGGCTTACCAGTACCTTACATCTTGCCATGGCAGTGGCTGGCCATATCTCTCTCCTTCACCTTCTACTTCCCAGAATTCTCCTCTTCCTTGTCCCGCCTACCCTATCCTTCCTGCCTGGCTACTGGCCAATCAGCACTTTATTTTACCCAATCAGAGCAACACATTTGACATAGAGCACTTCCCCTTTTCTTTTTTTCAAAAAGCAAGGTTTTAACTTTTATATAGTAAAATTTCAGATACTTCCCTGGATTTTAGTATGTGTTTTTTGCTTGATATTGTTTGCATTTATGGTAATTCCAACTTATCTAGGTCATTATCCCTCATTACTCCTGGACAATATTTGATAACCATTTCTTTGTATATAGTCTTGTATTAGGTTAGAACCTTCCTATTTAGATAAAAGGGGGAGATGAAGTGGATAGCCATCCCAGCCTTGGCCTCGAAGTTCCAACCCACATTGAGGCTTCGGTAATGGTCACGCCCACAAGGTGGGGCTGAGGGAGGAAGCTGAAGACCCAGGATCGAGAGGAGAGGTCTCTCTTGGTTCTGGGACCCTGGACGCTGGAGGTAGACCAAGCAGAGTTCTCCAGAGAACACCGCCGGACTGCACCATACCTTTGCCAGACCCTACAACCTACCCCTTCATTTGTAAGTTAGCACAAAATAAACCTCCCTTTTAACTACGTGGAGTGGCCTTAATAATTTCACCAACAGTCTTGGAACTCATTCTGTAGACCAGGCTGGCCTTGAACTCAGAGCTCTACCTGCATCTGCCTCCCAAGTGCTGGGATTAAAGGTGTGTACCACCATTCAAACCACAACACATCCTCCTCCCTAACCCCCTCAACCCTGACTGCCATGCAGCTTTTGTTCTGCAATTCAAGTACTATCTCTCTTCTATGAAGGCGTTCATTCCACATTCCCTGACATTAAACTGAATGCAATCATTGAAATATCATGGAGAGAGTTGTAACTGAGAAGTGTTCTCTGTCATTTACTGACATATAGCAAACCACTTCTAAAACTCACTGGCTTAAACAACAATGATTTATTATTCCTCATCATTTTGCCACCCGGAGATGCTCTCATGACCTTAAGCAGCTATAGGCTGGGACATCTCTGTTGTCTTTCCCATAGTCTTGTTCACAAAACTGGCTTGGGCTCTGAACTCATGGAAGGCTCAGGGTTCTAATGGGCACAGGCAGAGGCTGCCAGGTCTCTGAAGGGTTAAGTAGAACAGCATCATTGTGACAGTCACAAGAGTCAACTCAGACTCAGGTGAGTGGCACCTGCCTATTAAAGAACGGAAGAGACTTGGTGGCCGTGCTTCTTGGGTGTTCGGTTGGGTTTTGTCACAAAAACTGGAGTCATTTGGGAGAAGGAGCCTCTCTGTTGAAGAATTATGTCTACTGATTGGCCTGTGGGTGAGTCTTGATTGACGATTGATATCGGAGGGTCCAGCCCAGCCCTGCACCTGTGCAGGTGGTTCTGGGGTGTATAAGAAAGCAGGTTGAGCAAGCTATGATGAGCAAACCAGTAAGCAGTGTTAGCTTTCTGCAGCTATGGCAAAATGCCCGGGGTGGGGGAAGGATTTAGAGAAAGAAAGGTTTATCTGGACTCATGGTTTCAGGCCGTGGTCAGCTATCATTGCTTTCAGGCCTGGGGCAAAACAGCAACATCATGGCAGAAGACTGACCAAGGAAAGTTGTTCACCTCGTTATAATTAGGAAACAGAGTCAGAGAGGAGGCGTCCGAGAAGACCCATAAAGGACTCGTTCATCTGTTTTGGTTCTGCTTCCTGATAGCCCATCCATCTGTGAAGGGATGAAGTCTTTTTAACACAGGAGCCTTGGGGAATTGTAGGAACTTTGCATTCAAACCACAACAATGGGGGAGAGGGTAGAAGCTGTGTGGTGTGTCTGAAGGTCTGAACCAGTTCTGAAGAGACCAGTTGACCTGTTCAAGTTTAAGGAGGGGATGAGTCAATCTTAGGCCTGCAGGAATCATTCTCCTCTGGAAATTCCATGGGAAAGACTCCCCCACCCTGAGAAGAGTTGGGGCAAAGCTAAGAGAAGCAGGTGATGTTAGAGGCTGACATGTGTCTGTCTCAAAACCTATACACTGACAATCCAGCCTGCAGAATCACAGAATGCAACTGTATTTGGAGATAAAGCTTTCAACGAGGTAGTAAGTTATAGTGAGGTTGTTGGGGTAGGCCCTAATCCAGTCTGACTGGGGTCCTTATGAGAAGAAGGAATAAGAACAGAGAAAAAGCCACAGGATGAGGCAGCCTGAGTGCCGCCATCTGAAAAGCAACAGTGACCTGCAAAGCAAGTCAGTAACCTAAGAGGAAACCAAGCCAGTCAGGTGCCTTGCACTTGGAGCCTCCGAACAGTAAGGATGGAGCCCTGGCTCTTGGATTATGTAAAGGCAATTGGCAGAGACTAATATGCAGTAGAAAGGCCTAAGGCAAGACTCAGTGACCAGAACTCATGGAGATGTGGAGATCTGAAGCACCAAGAGGCTGGGCAGAGCCACTAACTCCAAGATGGCCAGAAATGGATGGGATCCCAGTATGTGCCTGGGTTCTGGGCCTGGAAGTCAGATGTGCAAGATAGGTTACAAACTGGAGATAGCTCCAAGCATAGTTTGACGATTCATCTACACTTTTATGAAAATAGCGATTAGTTTCCCATGATTAAAAAACAGAAGGCCAGACTGCTCAGGTGGGTGCTAGCTGGGCAGGTGGGTCCCGTTATGATGAGCAGATATGTGGAGAAATAGAAGCAGAATGTTCTATGCTGTGGAAAGAGGTGGAACAGAAGAAATAAAGTCAGTGAGGAATAGGCCACCTGGGGCCATGGTGACATCTATCAAAGGCCATGGATGCCTGGGATCTGGCCTGCCACCTGAAGACATGTTGGTGTTCAAGAGCCATTACTGCAGCTGTGCCATTCTGATCCGAGTCACGGAGCCACGATGTCATCCAGGCCTGGGCTGCTGCCAAGGGCCACGTCTGGGTTGTGGTCCAGCTGCAGCTGGGTCTGTGTTGATGTCTGTGGCCCATGTCACCTCAGGGGGCCATAGGCACCATGCGTGATGAAATCAGAGGGTCGTGTTCTTTTCTGAAGCAAAACTAGAGATTTTAGCTTCCACCATCTGTAGGAGAATTAGATGACCCGGGCCCTGTGAGCCTCCTCCAAGGACAGGGGCTAGCCGTGAGTTTTCCATTTTGTAAGTACACTGTAAACATGTTTCCAAGACAGTGTACTGTGAGTAACAGGTGGGAAGAGCAAGCACGCCCCATCAAATGCATCACTTTGAAATTTGGGGATTGAAAGGTGTTATGGTAACTTATATCTTGCCATTACAATACAAAAGAGTGTGATTCACCTGCTCGACTTTGTTAGTTGTGATTTACAGAGGAGGAAGTTACATAATTAGCTATACCCAGCAGCAGTGGAAGCTTCCAATATCCCAGGGAAGGCTTTTGAAGGGCTTTTGTAATCCTAAACTGAGTTTTTATAGTTGTTTGTATTTCCAGAAGACATAGAAATGCTCAACTTCTGCTCGACACTCAGACACACACCAGCAGCCAGCCACCAGAGCTCCTTCTTCTGTGCAGAGGAAATTCTCACTTTATTCAAGAGGGCCCCAGCTCCCCTACTGTGAGGGTGAGGTCTGGGTTGAATTTCTAGGCTTTTGAGAAACAATACTCCCAGTTGTTCATGTTCTTCACACAGGATGCCCGAGACAGAATTAGCAACAAAAATTACTGTTCTGATCTGGCTTGCCTTCCTTTCTTCCAAGGCACTTTACATATTTTATGGAGAATTCTCCCTGTTTCTGAGGTTAAATTAAATGGTTGGGGAAGATGCAGTCCCTTTCCTAGGCCTAAGGAGCCTATGCAAGAGAAGACTGAGGCCAGTTGTTCTTCACACCTGGACTTCACTGGGACATCATAGCACCCTGCCTGGCAAGGCTTCATCAGGATGCCCCTGGGTCTGTGAGTCCCTTTACCCCAAGTCCCTTAGCTGTCAGTGCTAAGAAACCATACCACTACATGGTAAACACACACACACACACACACACACACACACACACACACACACACACACGCTGCTCGTCAGCTGTTCCTGGGGAAAACCACACTCTCTGGGCCGCCTTGGATCAATATTCTTGATGCATTTTTCCCCTGATTCCCTGCAGTCATTCTCTCCGGGACCTGCTGTTTCCACTAGTTCCAGATCCATCAAGGACGTGAGAAAAATTGTCATGTCTGCCACCTCTGGAAGTCCTTCCTCATCCTCACTCCACTGCAGACAGGGGTGCATGCACCAGGCAGGGTCAGACCCTGCAGCAGCAGCCTCTAGTCTAAGATTCCGGGGGGGGGGGTGGGGGAAGCATTCCTAGAGACCTCCCTCTACTGAGGGCTGGGGGTGGAAGCAACTCCCCAAACTGTCGCCTCTGTTCACCAGGGCACACAGTCACCTCTAATTCACACAGTGGCAAAGTGAAGCTGACTGTTGAACCCGGGCAACCCCCGGCCTGAAGGCATGCATGCATTAACAAGAATTGCTTATGCATTGGGTTGCACAAGTCCTGCCTTGCTCTGGAAAGTATTTCCAGTGGCTCACAAAAACATGTAAAGATCAAATGTAAGATCAAATGTAAGATCAACCAGAGAGTGAGTCCGGACAACAGGTCAAGAACGACCAAGAAGCTTTGGTGCCACCAGCCTGTTCAGGGAAAGGGCGCAATCGATCGCAGTATTGACTCGCTCATAGTTTAGCCCCACAGTGTGTATGAAGGGAGGCGTGTTTCCTCCCTCCCTTTCTGTGCTCTTCTCCTGAGTCCTTTCCCACACTGCCTTTGGGGAAGAGGAGGAACTGGATGGGGACGACAGGAGCCGTCCTGCTGGCTGTGGTTTCTCTGCAGGCTGGGGCTAACTCTTTAAAAAAGCTCTGCTTCATGGGCCAACGTGGCCACTCTCCTTGGGCTCACTAAGAGCTGACTGACTGTGAGGCTACTCCCCTCAGGGGACAGGAAATGAGTGTGGAAGATCCCAAGGTCCTTGGGTTGTTTTAGATGGGCACAGTCAATTCAGTATGTGGGGGGGGGGGGGGGGGGGGGAGGTGTTTAACAGGGGATTGATGGAGCCCTTGCCCAGCCTGTGTAAGGTTCCACCAAAATCAGAAAGGACACTTGTGGGCCAGCTTCTTTGACTCCAGATCCTGTTTTTGCAGTAAAAATAAAGTGCTGCTTTTTACCTTTACTAACTTATAGATCTATTTTCTAAATACAGGTTCAAACAAGAAAGGAATGAGTATGTGGTTTTGGACTTTAAAATGGCAACTAATAATTCAATTTCTCACAGCTTTTCTAGTGTGTAAACAGGAGGCCTGGGACCACATCTGTTGGGAGAGAAACTGATTTTAAATAACCAAGACTTGTGGCCCACGAGGCAGCATGAATTTGAGTGTCTCAAAATGCAGACGCCGGGACAAGATTCGATGTGTATTTACTGTCAGCCATGCTAGTAAGAGATAAAAGGGCAGTGCAGACCGTGACGCTGGCCTGGCCCTGTGAGGAAGATAAGGAACAATGCAAGGCATAACTGGAGATGTGAGGCTACAGTGCAGACTCAGGAACAGGGCCAAAGCTGGCAGACTGCCCTTGGCACAGTGCTGGCCACTAGGGTTCTCTGTCACAGGGAAGGGGCCCACAGCAGCTCTGCAGCTGTGCTCAGAGTAGTGTGTGGGAAGCTTGGCCTCAGCATCAGCAGGCTGTGAGTCCTTGCAGCAGCCCCCTGCAGTGCTCTGTGTGGTGCCACAATGGCTGAACCTGGGTCAAGATTGATACTCCCCAAAATAATGGGTCTCCATCAGGTACATGTCTGGTGGTATTAAGGCTGGGGTCATCCACTTTCCATATGCTTCCATGGCCTGGTAGTCACCCTAGCTATTACATCTCCTGGCCATAGGGAGAAAAGCAGAGTGGTCACATGTCCACCGAGACAACAGACTTCCCATCTCAACCTTCCTAGTGCTGGGACTAATGGCATGTGTGCTTCCCAAATACTGGTTACAAAGGCATGAGATCCCAAGTGCTAGGATTAAAGGTGTGTGCCAGCCGGGCGGTAGTGGCGCACTCCTTTAATCTCAGCACTTGGGAGGCAGAGGCAGGCGGATCTCTGTGAGTTCAAGGCCAGCCTAGGCTACAGAGCGAGATCCAGGAAAGGCACAAAGCTACACAGAGAAACCCTGTCTCAGAAAAAACAAACAAACAAATAAGTAAATAAATAAATAAAAGTGTGTGCCACCACTGCCTGGCTCTGTTTTTTTTTTTTTAGACGGGATTTATGTTGTGTAGTCTAGGGTGGCCTTGAACTCACAGAGATCCCGATGGATCTCTGCCTCTGCCTCCTGAGTGCTAGGACTAAAGGTGTGTGCCACCACTGCCTGGCCTCTATGTTTAATCTAGTGGCTGGCTCTGTCCTCTGATCCTCAGGGAAGCTTTATTAGAATACAACAAAATGTCATCACAATGAAGGGTTAACACTGTGGACTTGGAAAGGAAGAGACTCATGTTATTTGCTCACTATACTAGATACACTTACGTATTATTTTAAGGTTTTTTTTGTTGTTTTTTTTAAGATTTATTTATTATGTATACAAGTGTTCTACCTGCATGTATGCAGGCAGGCCAGAAGAGGGCACCAGATCTAACTACAGATGGTTATGAGCCACCATGTGGTTACTGGGAATTGAACTCAGGACCTCTGGAAGAGCAGGCCACTGCTCTTAACCTCTGAGCCATTTCTCCAGTCCCTATTTTAAGTTTAAAATTTGCATGTGTGTGCGTGTGCACATGTGTGTGTAGGTATATGCCACGTGTGTGCAGATGCCTAAAGAGATGCCCTGGTTCTGCAGTTACAAGTGGTTTCAGGTGGTTGTGAGCTGCCCAGCGTGGATGCTGGGAACCACACTCAGGCCCTCTGCAAGAACAGTAACCACTCTCAACTACAGAGCTATTTCTCCAGTCCCACATTTTTTTAAAAAGAACTTTTAAAACGTAGTTTATTTTGTGAATGAATAGCCCTGACCCAGAAATGTGGATTTACATTCCCAATCATGTGTTCTTCAGGACTGCCTAATCTCCACCAGGACCTTGGCACTGATTGGGTACTAGTTTAGGCACCTAGGTTTGTCTCTCTGTGTCTGCTCTACTCTTCTGTCTTATGGCAGCCACAGGTGTGGGATGTGATTGGTGGGTGTCTTAGGTGGTCCTGATCAGCTGAACCAATGAAGGGGATCTCATTCTCTTAGCAGTCACTTGGTGCAAAAATGGACTGTGGGTTGGCTCAGTGAGTCAGGGGAAGGTTGCTGGGGCTTCTGGGAAATTCTTGTCTTTGACTAGAGAGAGAGGCCCTGGGACAGCTTATTTCTATCTTCAGCAGATGTGAACAAGAAAAGTAGGACTCCTGACTGTCCCTCACCACCATCCTGGGACCCTGAAGGGTGTCCTGTAGGAAAGCCTACTCTCTGGGCAGTGCCTTCGAATCAGAACCTGAGTCCTAGAGAATGTTACAGCTAGATGAACTGTATTGAAGCCTCTAAAATGTGCAAATGCCTGTGAATGTCCGTCCATTGTTTCATAACAGGCACTTTTTAATTTTTTATTTTATGTGTTTGATTGTTGTGCCTGCATGTATGTATATGTACATGTGTGTGTGCCTGATGCCCACTGGAAGGCCAGAAGAGGGCTTTGGACTCCCTGAATCTGGAGCTGCCAATGGCCGTGAGTGGCTTTGTATGTGCTGGGAACCCAATAGAACCTGGGTCTTCTGCAAGAGCAGCAAGTGCTCTTAACCATGGAGCCATCTGTTCGGCCCCACAGGCAGTTTTGGTTGGTATTTCCGCTACACTGAAAGCATCCGGCCTGCCCGAGGTGTGCTGTCCATTCTAGAGAGCAGGAAGAAATGTGCCGGGCCTGAGACAGAGGTCTGCGTGTTGCCTCCACACACTGGAGCAGATCCCAGTGTTTCCAGATTGTAAGAACAGCCCAGCCATGTGACTAAGAAGCTGGTACTGAGCTTGTTGCACCTAATCTGTGAGTTCAGGGCTAGCCTCTTTCCTGGGTAGCAGTGACCTCCAGAACCTCAAAAGACTTCACAATCATGATAAGTGTCGAAGAAGACAAACTTATCACCAGGTTCAGGCCAACATCAGCACTTTTTCTTCATTTTTAAAGCAGGCAGTAGTGAGGACAGAGGATAAGACAAACACATAGCAGATAAAGGCTTTCAACTTTCTCTCATCACAGTTGAAAACCACCCCCTACCTTGCAGAAAGATCGTGGGTTAGGAGACACTGGGTCACCAGTGGGTTCTTATATTGATGCTAAATGGCTAAAAACACAGCAGTATTATGAACAAAAGTCCAAGACCTTTTTCTAGAACAATCTACAAGCTCAGAAGCAAGAGCAGTTGGTCTGGCCTCCACCTATGGCAAACACAGGTCCTTCCAGATCAGCATAGCCAGATGCTGGGGCAGACTGGATTCTTTTCTCTCTGCTAGCTAGAGGAGCCTCCACACTCCACTTCTCCTATCCTGCTATGAACTAGTCACCGCTCTTCAGAGAGGAGACACAGTGAACACCAGCCTGCCAAAGATAAACACTGCCAATTCGTCTGCTACTGTGTTCCGTGCCCAAAAGGTGTTCTGAGATACCCCGCATTAACAGACACTCCAGGGGCTGGGGGATGGTCAGAGGGTACGAGCGCAAACTTGAAGACCTGAATCAAGTTCTCAGCACCCAGATAAACAGGCGTGGCTGTGCAGCCTGTAAACCCCAAACCTGTGGAGTGCAGACAGGCCACCCCCAGGTCTCAACAAGAGATACTGTCTCAAGAGAATATGACAGAGTAATATGTCAGGACACTTGGGTTCTTTCTCTGATTCTCTACATGTATACACAGGTACATACATGTGCACAAACATATATGCACATACCACACTACCCCTGCACTTGTACACCAAACTGAATACCCCCTGTACAGGGACTATTACGATTTGAGTCCAAACATTCTCCAAAGGTCACGTGCCAATGGCCTCGTTGCCAGCCTGTGACATACTGGGAGGTGGTATAATCCTTAGGAGTTGGAATCTAGTTGCAGGAAATACGTTGTTGGGGAAATGCCCTTCAAGGCTATTTGGGAATACAGCCCTTCTCCTTTTTTGTGCGTTCCAGTTGCCGTGAGGTGAGAAGTTCCATGTAACTGGGCCTTACTCACCATGTTCTTTGGCCTCACCACAGGCAACATGCAGAGGTCAAGTGCCCATGCACTGACCGGACCCTCTGAGCTGTGAACCAGCCTACCACCCTGCTAAAACAAGCGCCAGTATTTGTCTTTTGAGGAGGCAGTGACTGGGCACACACGCCTAGGTGTACAACACAGGGGACTGGTGAAACCACTGTGTTTTGTTTTCGTTTTTTTAAGGTCAATAAAATGTTATTAAAAAAATCAAAATAGAGAGCTGGGTGTGGTGGTGCGAACCTCTAATCCCAACATGGCAGAGCAAGGCAGGAAGACAGGAGAATGGAGGCCAGCCTGGGCTCATATTCCAGTGAAATGACAAACAGCCTGGGTTCATATTCTGTGGACAGCAGTGAGTGATTGTGTTTATCTCAAATAAGTAAATTAGTTAAAGCAACAAATAAACAACTGCTCTTGCCTCAGCTTCCCAAGGGCTGGAACTACAGTCATGAGCCACCAGGCCTGTGTTTATTTTTGTTTTAGTTTCTCGGACGTTTGTTTAGTTGTTTGTCTGCTGTCCTTCTGTCCTCCCTGGTTTTTGAGGCAGGCTTTGCTTTTGTGCCCAGGCAGGCCTTGGCATCCCTCTGCATCAGCCCAGCTTCCACCGTTGCAGGTGCTGTACCTGAGCAAACCCTCTTCAGAGACACAAGATATTCCTGCCGAGTTTCTGCGGCGGCTGAGGGAAGTCTAATCAACCAGGTCTATATTTCTTGGAGTGTCTCAGACAACAACTAATTCTGTACAGCTAGTGGTCACCTTTCTTTATGGCGTGTGGGAAGAAACACAAGCACTGTATGAGTGTCATGAGGAGCAGTGGGGAGAGAGAGTTTGTCCTGCTTTCCGGCGTGCTGGTCCCTCGCGCCTATCACTAATTCAGTCACCACAGCAACTCCGAGGGAATATTTGCAGTCTTATTTTCACTACCGAACACAGATTCAAAGAGCTTCCCGAGAGTACACAGTGGGCAGCAGTTTAGGAATTAACGTTTCCATCAGCTCTCTGCCGACTGCCTGGCTGTTCATAGCAGCCGATAAAAACAAAGATCTGTGGAAGAAAAGCCTACCAGCGATCCCTCCTTCTCTTATTACCAGCTGAGGCTCCCCGGCAAGACAAAGGCAACCCAGGCCTGCAAACTGCAGGCAGCGGGCCTGGTGGCTGTCAGGGCTGCCAGTCTGAGGCCTAACTTGGTCCCTCCAGGTCTGTTACAGAGCCAAGCCTCAGCCTCGGTGTGTGTGATTCAGGGCTAATGTATGGAGTAGGTGAGAAACCGAACAAGTATGAGAGTCTGCCTGCCCCCTCTCCTGCCTGGACCCCCTCCCCATGCTGGGGTGGCACAGCCACGACAGGCCTGTAGTGCATCTGAAGAGATGTGACAGTTGGTCCCCTAATTTCTCTCAAAAAGACACACTGGCCTGTCACCACTCTAGAGGCGGTAGGACCCGGGAGATGGAGCCAATAAACAAGCTGAACTAAAGTCTCATGCGATGGCCAACTTCACTCAGAACCCCAGACAATTTATACTCTGAAGGTTAGCAGAGGTCACATAAGTAAAGTTCTCAGGAGTTCAAGCTGTATACAATCATAACGACAAGCCACACATGGCAAAAACATGTTTTTCCTCAGAGGCATACAAAGGACAGTTTAAGCAGTTAATTGAAAAACACCAGCAAGCAACAAGGAGTAGTCTGAAGTAGACTCACTCCTATCCGCCATTCCTGGGAGGAGCATGAAAACACATTCCAAGAACAATTCCATGTTTGGAAGAAACAGGTCACATGACTCCTGTCTGTTTTCTTGGAGTGCTCTCACAAGCTCTCAGAATTCTCCTCTCACGACTCCATTTTTGGACTATGTTCCAAAACTGGTCCAACATATCTCTGCTCCAGTCACTTTTAAAAACGACTGGGAGCTGGGGAGATTGCCCAGTGGTTCAAGCCCTTGTCACGAATGCCTGAGAAGTAGCATTTGGATCCCCAGAAACCCACACAAATGCTAGGTGGGTGTGGTGGTCTGCACAAGATTCCAGATGTTGAATTATGTGATAAAGGTCCTACTCTTTGGGTCTTATTATTGGATATGATTCCCCACTGAAACAAAGTGTCCAACACTTACAGAGAATTCAAGCACCAAAGGCTTTATTGAGGTGTGACGGGGGAAGGGGACCAGAGAGTCCTACTTCTTGATAAGTTCCTTTCCCTAGATTCTACACAAGCCAAGACCCTACTATTCTATGCAAGTGATTAGCATATCTTCACACGTAATTATTGGATCTATTACACACTTAAGTATTTGGCTATAACTGTGTAATTAGATCTCTGGGTGTTTTGAAGGAGAGGTGCTTCATATAAATCAAGATACAACAATAAAAGCATGTGAGCTGTTCTGCCAGGATGCTGTACACTCAGAGGACCTGTGGAGGGTTCCCAGGAAGCACTTAAGAAATGTTGGTGACAGAGGCTTTTCATGAGAGCAGTATCAAACTCCTGGTCTATGTTTAAGTCAGCATTAAATGACTTGAAGCATACATTGATAATCTTTGAAGAAACTCTAGGATAAAATACCAGGACTTTTTCTGCAAAGGCACTACATGCACAGAAGTGTACGAAGGCTCAGTTCATCTAATGGTCAGGACCTTGCTCTCCTCTTGACACTGAGGGGTTCCCCCTTTCCTTGATGAACCTGAGGTCCCATTTGTCCCTTAAGACCTTGAACAGGTCCATAATCTGTTGTTCCTATGGGACAAAACCATGTAGCTCTCTGATCATGCTCAACAAGGGCTTGGTATGTTTTGTAAAGAGCTAGGGACAATGTCCATTCCTTGCTTCTTCTGGTTGCCTGTGATCCCTGTTGAGGCTCTTGGCAGTAGCACAGAGCCATGGCTGCTGTTCATTAGTGGCTTATGTGTCAGCAGGCAAATATCAGGATAATTTTTCTACAAGCAATTGTAAAAATCCTAGTTATAAACTGCTAGAAATATTAAGGAAAAACAAACAGAGCCATGCTCTCAGTTACTAGATTGAAAGAAGAGAGATTCAATGCGCCATTAGCTGACTCCATGCTGGTGGGAGGAACTTGCCATTGGTCTCATAGCAGAGGTGAACAATAATTGGACCCACTGTGGTGGATGATCACACTACCTGGGAGCAGAGGTGGCCTTGGGATCTGAATCCCCAGCTCTGGCACTGGGACTCCTAGTTTTATATTTTAAAAATGGCACAGCAGCAGCCAAGGGGGCATGCCATGCAGATGCAGCAAGCGGTGGCCTGGTGTGGTGGAAAGTTACTCACACCTTGCAGACAGAGCAGACACAGGGAGTTTTGTTGGGGGAAAGGGAAAGGGAAGACGGGAAGAAAGGAAGAGAAGAGGTGCGCACCACCTCCTAGCAAGAGGGAGAGGGAGGAGGAGAGAGAAGAGGGAGGGTTTTTTTCTTAAAGGGGACTTTACATAAAATGACATGGTCAGGACAATGAGCAGATCCCTAGGGGGGAGTCTAAATGCTAACATTCCTCCCTTTTTGATTATTATAAAACGATGAGTTATGGATAACAAGTGGTGGGGGATGAGGGCACCAAATTCTCAAGCTGCTTCCTGCTGATTTGGAGGCAAAGTGGGGAGGGGGAAGTTGGGAGTCAGGGTCACACACAGCAGGAGGTGTGAGTGAAGAAGCATTCAGTTAGCTGCCATTCTGGAGACCCCTTAAGGGAGCTGAGAAAGCAGGTTGCTAGGGAAAAAAATTAGATTGTTATCACTGGCCTCATGAGCCATGGGGAGGATGGAGAAGTGCCCTGGCTGTACAGAAGAGGCAAGGCTGGATGAGCCAGATGAAAGAGCAGATATGCCCTTGAGTCTGGAGTGGTGGTACCAGCAGAGATGTTTCAGGAGCTTGGGGAAATGACATACCAAATCAGGAGTACGGGAGCCATCACATCTGCCGTTTCTCTGGAGGTGAGAAATGCCTCTATCCGTCTTGTAAAAGTGTCAATAAATTAGGAGATAACAGAGTTTTCATGAGTGGGCACATGGGTGAAGTTAACCTGATAGTATTCACTGGGTTGGTGTCCTTGGTTGGTGCAGTGGCTGGTGGTGTATCTGCAGGGCCTTTGAGGGTTTGACCTTGGCACAAGTCTGGCAGGAGAGGTAGATCTGTGTAGGATCTTGAGTCTGTAAAACAGCTGGAACAGATTTACATCTTGGTGTCATAGCAAAAGCTATGGCTTTGGGTTAAAAGGTATGAACATTTTCTGGGGCCTGGTTTTAGCCCAATGAAACACATCTTTAACTCTATAACCAGAGGAAATTTAGTGAATGGAAATGGTTGAGTGAGTGAAGGAGGAGGAGGGAGGCTTCCCTACCCTCTCTAATGCTAACCTGTCTGTAACAGCTGGGACCAGTAAAGTCCACAGAAATTTAAGGACTTCTAAAAACTGTTTGTAGTCAGTGCTCTATCAGTTTATCAAAACTGCATTTATCAATGTTAAAACTCTGAACTCTGAATTACAGCTGAAACCAGTTTATCCTGTACCATGAAGTCTATGAATGAGGCACCCTTGTCTGTACTTTTAACAGGAAACTTACAAAGTGCCTATAGCCTTGGCGTTGGGGGAGAGAGCTGTGAAAACTGGCAAACCTCATCAGATCTGAGAAGGATAAGTAAGTGAAAAGAAGTGAGACAGACAGCTTTTCTTTCTCCACATAAACAAACCTTAAAGTTATTTCTTTTTATCTAATTCACCAGGAGATACTGAGAGCAGTCATTGCTAAGTGAGATTATCCCTTTTTTGAGTCTGGTACCAAGGCAAACTGTGTCTAGACTTAGTATTAGCTCTAGCAGAATGAGGCCTGTGAATTTTCCACAGAGAACTGAGAAGGCAGCTGAAGCCTTCGTTGTAGCTGTTGAACTGACAAAAGCCTGGCATCAAATGACATCAGATATCTGAGAAGGATCAGTTTTACCTTAGTTAATGATTGAAGGTGCAGAGACTTACCTGCTGGCTACCTAGACAGCCAGCCCAGGGTCCTCCATGGTCGTTGAGGGCAGAGGTCTCGGGGCAGCAACATCAGTCTTCCATTGTGAGGCCTAGGCCTGCCAGGTCTCAGAAGATCCAACAGTTGTGGGGTAGGGACTCGTGGGGAGGACCAATCTACCTTGCATAGGCAAAAGTGAGGAAATGGGTCTCCAGAGTCCTTTTGCCATGGTCTGAAGAAGGCCCTGGCAGCAGTTGAGGCAAAAGGTAGTAGTTGAGGTGAAAGGCAGTTTTTGCTCAGTGGCTGATGCTGCCACTATGGAGAACTTCCACCTGGAAGTTCTTCTGTGCCCATCCATCTTCTTTGGAGGAAATAAGGTGCTGCCAGGAGCCAGCGTGTCTCTCTATCATGAAAAGCTTTTCCATTAAGCATTTTAAATGCTATATTCTGCAGAACTCTGAGCATTTGAGGACTGTGTCTATTAGGTATGAATGACTATCAGTTTATGTTGATAACATAAGTCTCCAACGCTAGCAGTTTTCATGAGACTAGGACTTACTGTCTCCTGAGAAGGCAAAGAAGAGTGACAGGGGAAAGATCCAGGGCCAAATGGGAAAGGAGAAAAGGGGTTTGTGAGTTGGGGTGTAGCCCACCTCTGAGAAAGGACCCTCTCAGGAACCAACAACGCCATCATAGAATATATATCTTGTTTATCAGATACCCCATTTATCAAGCATATTACATTATTTATTTAAATTCTCTAGAGGCTTGGTGTTGAACATTTGGCGAGACATAGTTGTGAATCTCTAGGTTAGCTTTTGTTAATCTGAATAGATTTTTATAAATTTCAATTTCTATTATCATATAGAGTATACTATAAACCAGTGTTGAATCAAATATAACTTAACATCTCTATCATCATAGAAAACGTCCACACCAATCCAAAACATTTGAGGCTTGTTGCTTCCATCCTCTAGAAGGAGATAAAATGAACAGAGGTCATCAGGACTAAAGGTACTTCTTATTATTATTATTATTATTATTATTATTATTATTATCATCATCATTATTATTATTATTATTATTATTAGTTTTAATTTTATACATCAGCCATGAGTTCCCCTGTCCTCCCCACTCCCGCCCCTGCCCCCAACATCCCCCCAGCCCCTCCCCTCCATTCCCATGTCCTCCAGGACCAAGACACCCCTGGGGACTCATTTAAACCTGGTGGATTCAGTACAGGCAGGTCCAGTAAAAGGTACTTTTTTAACTTTAGTAAACTTTAGTAAGAGATGGCTGTCTACATCATAATGAGGTCATCAGCCTAGATGGAGGAGAGCCACCAGGTAGCTGCTCAAAACCTTTTTATAGGAAAATCTAAGTCACATGCAGGTACACAGAGAGATATGTTAAATGGGAGTTTATCAATGAAGAAGGAGGAAAGTGGAGAATTTTTCTCAGTTCCCCGACCGTCTGGACCAAGAAAAACTGAGGCCAGTCTCACATACGGGGACGGTGGGAGAAAGGTAGCTCCACCAGAGACCCGGCTAAGCCAGAGGAGTCTCAGCACCTAGTACCAGGTTTTTCGAAGAGGCCAGGAAGGGAGAAAGAAAACCAAAGCCAGAAGCCTACAGGAGCTGTGGCATCATGGGCAGCACCCAGATGAAACTTAGGCGATTGCCGCTGGCGGTGAGCGATGCGCGAGCTGGAAGCAGAGCCTGGCATGGGTAGACAGAGTCCAGCCCAGGGTCCTAGGGTACCTCAGACTGAGGAACTGCCAGGAGAACCTGCGGAGTTTTCACGGCACCAATTCTGTATTTTAAAAACAGCACGGTGGTGGCCAAGGGGGCACGCCATGCAGATGTGGCTTGGTGCGGAGGAAAATTACTCACACTATGCAGACACAGCATCCACGTGGAAAGTTTTATTGGGGGGAAGATGTTGGTTTTAAATATGGCTCTTGTTACCGCTCGAGAAAGGTCACAAGGCAAGACAAAACCCTGTTTCAGAGCTTTATTGGGGGGGAGAGAGGCAGAAGAGAGTGTGGCCAGGCCTGTGAAAGAGACACATGAGGAGAGGGAGAGAAGAGCAGGGGAGGAGTCTGTGACCGGCTTTTTAAGGAGTCCCCTGCACATGTGCATGTGGGCTTACAGAGCTATGCCATGCATGCACAGACTGTGTGACCACCAAGACTTAAGACTCCTTACTTGGCTACTGAACTGCATGTGTGTGGTCATGCAGCTGGGGAGTGGCCAGGAATTCGAACAGAAGGGAGAAGGGAAGAGAGGAAGAGGAGGTGCACACTGCCTCATAGCAAGAGGGAGAGGGAGGGAGAGAGAGAACAGGAGAGGGAGGGTTTTTTCTTAAAGGGGATGTGGTCAGGATGCTAGGCAGGTCCCCAGGGCAGGACTGAATGCCAACACTTGGTACCTAGTGACTTTGCCAGAGCATGTCCTCAGCCCACCCAATTTTCTTTATCTCTTCCCCTTTGCTTTCTTTTTGTTCCCAGAAGTTTTAAAAACAATATCAGCCAGGCGGTGGTGGTGCATGCTTCTAATCCCAGCACTCGGGAGGCAGAGGCAGGCAGATCTCTGTGAGTTCAAGGCCAGCCTGGGCTACCAAGTGAGTTCCAGGAAAGGTGCAAAGCTACACAGAGAAACCCTGTCTCCAAAAAAAAACCCAAAAAAAATAAATAAAATAAAATCTTGAGAACATTCTAAATGGAATCCCCTCAGATAAACCTCATATTTGATCTTTGTTCATTTTCAAAGTTCTGTGGTTTAAGTAATATTTTTTTTTTTATTTACATGAAACAATTGTCTTAAGCAAAGCAGACCAAAAGAAAAATGCCACGGTTGACATTTTATCATGAAAAAGAGGATCATTAGCAGTTGTCCCAGCTACTCAAGAGATGGGCAGTCAGGAGAGCCTTGACCCTCGACCAGCTTGTGGGGAGGGAGAGGGATTAGTGGGTAAAAGGGCTTGCTGCACAGGACTGACCACCTGAGTTCAGATTCCCAGAACCCACAGAAAAGCCAATGCCTTGTCATAAATTCCTGCAATCTCAGCGCTCTCCACAGGAAAATGGAAGGCAGAGACCAGAGGCTCTCCAGCGCTGGCAGCCTGGCTTCTGCAGGGAAGCGACCCTGTGTGATGCCTGGTTTCCCCTGTCAACTTGACGTAACTAGAATCACCTGCAAAGAGAGTCTAATAAGTGATGGTTTACATCCGGTTGGCCTATGGGCAGGTCTGGGGGGAATACCAGTCGATGAGGAAAGACCAGCCAGTGTGGGTGGTGCCATTCCCTAGGCAGAGGCCTGAATGTGCAATAGAGTTGAGCACAGACAAGAGACCTCTGACATAGGTGTGACTGTGATGTTAGTGTCTTGAGCTTCTGCCACTGTGACCCCTACAAAGTCTAACCTAGAATTGTGAGATAAATAAATCCTTTACCTCCCCAACTTCCTTTTGTCATAGCAACAGAAATGAGACTAAGATCCCCTCTCTCGAAAGAAGATGGGAAGGTAAGAGCTGACACCTGGAGGTAGTCTGCTGATCTTCACAAGTTTACAAACACACACACACACACACACACACACACACACACACACATACATTCACACCGCACACACCACACACATATCACATACATACATTCACACCACACACACCACACACACACACATACACACACACCACACACATACATACACACCACACACACCACACATACATACACACACACACCACCACATATACACATAAACTACACACACCACATATCACACACAACACATATCACACACAACACATACCACACAACACACAACACCACACACACACACACACATACACACATCATACACACATCATACACACATACTACACACATACCATACACACATCACACACACACACACACCACAACACATACAACATACACACCATAAATATCAGGCACATACACACACACCATACATATACCACACATGCACACATACACACACACACACACACACACACACACACACACACACACACACCACATGGGGAGAGCACTTGTGTAGTTTAATGAGAACCTGTCTCTAAATCATGAAAATAGTAATAATCAGAAGCAACATAATGTGACATATTAAAGAAAAGGTTCTGGTGCCTGATTTAATCGTACTCTCCTCCCTTCCATGGCACACCCAGCCACTAGCCTGTTCCAAATGTCTAATGCATTATTATTTGCATTTTACATGCATGTATTTGCATCTCTCTACAAGTGCTGCAGGTGTGAAGGGCTGACATTCATTCCCTTAACTTCCCCTCATAGTTTTACCATGTAGACATTCTACAGGATTCATTGGTCTCAAAGGCCACCCAGGGTGCTGACAACTTGTAGGTATGGCCAAATTACTCTGTCAACTGTGTGTTTACAGTTCCACCCACAGCTCCAGGATAAATGCTCGCTTTCCTACTTTGCTCTTGGAAGACTTTTGTGTGAGAGAGAAAAGTGGGGGTCTTGCTATTTTGCACCCCGGGTAATGACTTCCTGGGCTCTGGCAACTCTCTGGGCTCAGCTTCCAGAGTGCCTGGTCTGTGTGTGAGTCACCACAGCCTGCTTGCTAAGTGAGACTTGATTCTGGCCAATCTGATGGGTGGTGTTGTCGAGTTTTAACTTTGATTTTCCCAATGACCGAGAGATTTGAGTCCATGCTCAGATGGTGCTGGCTGTGTGCTCCTGAAGGTCCCCCTCTGCTGTGTGCTCCTGAAGGTCCCCTCTGCTGTGTGCTCCTGAAGGTCCCCTCTGCTGTGTGCTCCTGAAGGTCCCCTCTTCTGTGTGCTCCTGAAGGTCCCCTCTGCTGTGTGCTCCTGAAGGTTCCCTCTTCTGTGTGCTCCTGAAGGTCCTCTCTGCTGTGTGTTCCTCAGTGTCCCCTCTTGCTCTTGCCCTTTGCTGGTTCTTTCCCTTGGGTTTTCTTTTCCTTATTAACTTATGCTTTTTTTATATTTTCAATATAATAGTTCATCTGCTTTATTTGCTGCAAATATCTTGGTCTGTCAACAGTCTTTTAACACTTTTATGATGTCTGTAGATGGTTTTGGTTCTGATGAACTCAACACATTCACTCTTTAAAATGATTATTATTATATTAATGCAGGGTCTAGCTATGACTCAGGCTGGCCTAGAACTCATGACCTTCCTGCATAGCCTCCTCGATGCTGGGCTTACAGGTATACCCCACCACACCCAGGTTCTTTCCACTTGTTTTTGCTTGTTTGGTTTTGGTTTTGGCTTTTGAAACAGGGACTTGTCTGTGTAGCCCTGGTTATTCTGGAACTTGTTCTATAGACCAGGCTGGCCTCCGACTCAGAGATCTGCCTGCCTCTGCCTCCTGAATGCTGGGGTCAAATGCATGCGCCACCATGCCCAGCTTTCTTTCCACTTTTTGTGTGCCATGTCTGCGAGATCTATGACTGTGCCTGAGGGCTTAGGAATATCATGAAGTCTTATTTTTCACATGTGAGACTTCAGTGGCATCAGGAGTTTGTTTCCATATGGTAGGCGAAGTGGAGACCTACTTTAGTTTTTCTATTGGCACAGCCAGCTGTCCCAACTGTCCCTGATTTGTAGGGAAATAGCAATTACATCCAAGTTCTCAAAAATGTCTGGAACAGTGTCTGAGCCTTATTTAGCCCTTCTCTGCCCACCCCACCCCCACCTTTTATATTGATTTTGTCTATACAGTTACCCTGTGAAATGTTTATTTGCTGTAATAAAAATGTGCATGGGAAGTGGTAAGGTTTTGCTTCAAGAAGGCCTGCACATCTCTTTGGGCAAGGCTTAGTACATGTTTAATAATCAAAGAATCAGATTGGGGGGGCTGGCACAGAGGCCTGTCAGGCCTACCTGGTCAGCTTGTTTAACCTCAGCATCACTGTGACAGGAGGTTGATCATGTTCCCACTTTTACAGATGGAAATCAGGAGACCCAGGGAGCTCAGCCAACGGGATCTGAAAAGCCCATCGAGAGCTAGTCACAGACACAGACAGGGTACTGTCTAAGCCCACCTGTCTCCAAAGACCTTGGCCTTTCTACTTTACCACAGAGATTACATGAGCTGGGCCAGACCATCTCGTGTGGGAAACTGGTGCTTCTTAGCTTCATCATGACAAATCTGAGCTCGAGGCTGAGACCAGATGAGGGTGTGTAGCAGAGTATACCTTTGCTGAGGATGTCGCCAGGACCCAGGAACTCTGCACCTGCAAGCTTGTCACCACAGCAGAACAGCAATTATTATTTGCTTCCGGATTCAGAGTCTGAGCTGCAGGGAGAGCAAGGATATCCTATATCTCACAGTTACTAAGAAGCCAGGAGAACCATGAACAACCTGTATCTTAGATACAAAAGACAGCCCTGTCATTATCTCCTGGGCTGGTGTAGACCTTAGAACAGGCCTTAGTTGGCAGAGTATGGGCTGAATTTCAACCCCATGAGCCACGTCTCTCCACATCTCTGGAAGAAACCTGAGCATGGGAACACTTGGGTGCATTTATTACCAACTGGCTACAAGATCTAAGGCCCTTTTTTCTCCCCATGGGCACACTTTTCTGAGCAGAGTCCACATGACAACAGCTTTCTGATGCACACAAATCACTCTTTCAAAATGGCAATAGCTCCCACAGACCAGAAAGAGAAGATGTGGAAGGGGAACAGAAGGATCATGAGGATCAGAGCTGAATCATCCTGTAGGAAAGGCTGTAATGGTTGCCATTACTGCCAGAAATGCAGCTTGAAGGGCTGGAGACAAATGACTGTACTGAGGCTCTGGGGAGAAAATGGCTTCTGCGTATCTTAAATCCAGCTGGTGCTCTCAGAAGACCATGCTGAACAGCTGAAGGAAGCCCAGAAGTAAACAACGCCCTCAGGGAGGAGAGCCAGAAGCGGTGGCTGCCTGCTCCTCCACGGGGATGGCTTTTCTCTCCTGTCTGCCAGGGGCCCAAGCTCCTCTTCATGCTTTCCCTGAGTGCACTGTCGGTCTGTCGATCATGCAGTCAATCCTTTAATGAGAAAGGCGGCAAAATGATGAACCTTCATTTACCGTTCTGGGGAAAGAGGTGGCAATTCACTTGCCTTTTGGAAGGGGATCTCCTCTGTTTGGCTCCTGCTGTGGCCGAGAGGATGGCATGCCAAAGCTGACGTTGGTGACTCAGTCATTCTGTGACCCCAGATTCAGGACTCAAAGATTCCCAGATGCTTGAGGACAGAACCTTTCTTTATAATTACGTGTCCTCTTTTTCTCTGGTTGTATTTTCAACAGTTCCTCAAATAGATGGGACTCTGCGCTCTTAGGTTTAGTGGCTAGTGTGAGGCATTAAGTCTGTAAAAACCACTTCCTTGAAATTGTTACACCGTGGCGTCCCATAGCTCTTTGCTACCCTCATGGGTAGTGGACCAGCCCAGAAAGCCAGACTGGCTTTTATTACAGAGCCAGGAGTTACTTTCTGGCAACGACTATGAAGATTCAACATTTCTAAAAGCCAGAAAAGATCTCTTCTTTCCCTTTTCCCCTCCCCTTTGACCTCCCGACCTGCCAGAGGCCACAGACAAGGAAAGCCTACTTCATCTTAACTAATGTGAGCAACCAGCTGCTTTGTGATTTCAGCCACAGAAACCCAGGCTTCAGGCTTCACATGAGGCCAAATAAGGAAACCATCCATTTTTCCAAGTGTGCTCACCATAGCATTGGGGGGCTTCAGCGGACACGGGACAACTGGAGTTGCAGCAGCATTTGAAGAGACTTGAAAAAGTCATTTAGTACAACTACCCAACGGATGCTGGAATGTCTCTGCACCAGTGGCCCCCAAACCTGGCTGCACACCAAAATAACAGCAAGCACCAGTTCCAAATAAACTTGTGAGATGCTCTGGCCCTGACATCTGGGAGCCATGTTTGTCCCGGGAGTCATGTCCAGGTGATCCCGATGAGGCCTGATCTCACAGTGCCAAAGAGCCACCTGACCAGGCCACAGTGTGGGGACCCTCCCGGGTGTCAAAGCCCTTTGCTTGACCTTCCCCAGCACCTAGTCCTTGCTGCCTTCCAAATAAACCAAACTGGGGGGCTCTGCCTGCTGCCAAGTTCTTCCTCAGTCTTGGTGGAGGAGCTCTTTCTCCTCACTGCTCACCCACCATAGAGCCACACTGAAAGAGGCTAACCTTCACAGGCTCCCAGAGCTTCGAAGATCCCGCTCACAGCTCTTTCCTGACCCTTGTCACTGAGCATCTCTTACTCCTTCAGTCCCTCAGGGCTAGATTCCAACCTTCCTAGAAGGTTTCACCTGACTTGGCGCTTCAGAATTCCCACACCTAGTCCCTTCCTCTACGAGCCACGTGACTCAAAGCACAGCCTTCAGCCTTCATGAACCTCACTTATCCTTCATCAACTGTAACTGATGCTACCGATGGCATGGGGGGGGGGGGTTGTGGGGCCGGCACAGAGTGCTGCCACAGTGGCGAGTCCCCAAGTCAATCCCTGTCCACTTCGTTTGCCCAGCTTTGTGTTGAACTGTGGGGCTTGAAAGCAGTTCCATTGAATAGAAAATCCCCATGTGGGATTTTCCCCCACATATATAACTTTAAATTTCCTGGTAATCACATTAAAAAGTAAACACACAAAGAAATGACATTCACTTTAGCAGCATGTCCTGTTCATTCAGTGCATCTAAAACCATTGCCCAAAGGCCAGTCAGATAGCTAAGTAGTTAAAGGCACTTGCTGCTCAAACCTACGTAAAAGGAGGAGAGATCCAACTCCCAAAATTGTCCTGCTGTGATATCCACACATGCACCATCGAGTGTGTACACATCATATATGCACAATAGGAAGAAAAGTTTTAAATTTTAGAGAAAAATAGTAAAATAGCACCCTAACACAGGATTGACAATGAGACATTTTACATTTTCCCTAATCTCATTAGCGTCTGGTGTATATTTTATCCTAATAGCACATCTCCATCTGGATTTGCCCTTTTCAAGGGCTCAGAGCTCCAAATATCGACAGCATTGAACCACACAGCTTAGCACATTTGTCTGTCTGGTCTTAGACCCCACTTGTGGCCTTTCCAAGCTCAGAATTCTCCTCCTGCCTCAGCCTTGACTAGTTTCTCCATCTTCAAATAGTCACCTGAGATCAGGTCCTCTCTTGTTTCCAAGCTCCCAAACTGTCAGAATCCAATGATCTACTTGTCACGTGTCTAGTGTTATATCCATTACTTCTTTCATCAATGTGACCAAATAGCCTGACAGAAATGAATGAAGAGAGGAAAGATGTGTTCTGATTCACAGCTCCTGCCATCGAGGGAGACTGGCAGTGATGGGACATGGTGGCTAGAGATATGGGATGAATTACTCATGCCTCGGTGTGTCAAGAAACAGAGTGAAAGGCAGGACTGTGCATTCACTCTCAGAGGTGGGCCTCCAGTTACCTTCCTTTTCAACACAGACACCACTACCCAAACAGAGAGCTGGCAGCTAGGGGACCAGGTGTTCAAACATAAGAGCCTGTGCAGGTGGGGGGTGGGTTCAATTCTATGCCACAGCCAGAGCTAAGAACCAAGGAACCCATACTTACCATCAGGATGCCCAGAAAATTGTAAATTCTCTCCAGAATTGTGTACAGAAGAATCAATATCTCCATGTGGCTGTAAAGTCCCTCTTGGAGATGTTTTGCTTCTATGTAAACTCCTGCCCTACTTCAGCCACATTCCCAGGTGGTTGCATCAGTCATACTCAGGGGCAGCTTCCACTATATGCTGGTCAGGTTTTTTTTTTTTTGTCAACCTGACACATGCTGTAATCCTCTGGAAGAGGGAACTTCAGTTGAGAAAATGTCTCCATCAGATGGACCTTTGAGCAAGACTATGGAGCATTGTCTTGATTAATGATTGATGGGGAGGGCCCAGCCCACTATGGGTGGTACCCTCCCTGGGCAGGTGGTCCTGGGTCATATAAGAACGCAGGCTGAGCAAGCCATGAGAAGCAAGCCAGTAAGCAGCACTCCCATGACCTTTGCTTCAACTCCTGCCTCCAGGTTCCTGCCTTGGCTTCCATTTCTTCCCCAAATAGTTTCTGGTCTTTTATCATAGCAGTAGAAGCAAACTAAGATGATGAGTTGTTCTGAGTTGTTTTCCTCTGGCTGCATAGGTGTGGTATATTTAAAGAGGGGCACTATGAACAGACAGTGGGCACAAGGAGGAAGTGTTGGCTCAGAAAATGTGCTGACATCATGCATCTCCACCATGCCCAAGACAGGTCTGGACAGAAATCTCACTTAAGGCTTTGGATTTCAGAGGACAGGGTTGGGCTGGTCACATTTATGTGGGTTGTTCGCAAACCCTATTGCATGTTAGAATCACTTGAAAAATTTCTAGAAAACCATGTCCAGCTGGAACCTCAAATTAAAGCAGACTGTCCAGCTTATTTTTAAGTCTTGGGGGACTCTGCTGCAGCTGAGGTTGGAAGTCAGGAATGGTGAACAATGGTTTTCAGGTTCCCACAAATGGTGGGAATCTTCTTAAAGCAAAGGCTCTGGGCAGCAGGGCTGCGGCAGGGCTCAGGGCCAGCATTTCCTCTTGATGCTGACGCCACTGGCCCAGAAGTGGTAAGGTCTGAATTTCAGGGATACAGGAGGTATCTCATCACTGGGTTGTTGGGGAGTTCCCTGGAGTTTCAGAGGTGGTAACATTCCTTCTGCTGGGAGGTCATGAGAGGGTGTCAAGGGGTGGACACAGCCGAACTGGGGCATGGGAGCTTGGAGTGCATCTCAACAAGGATGTCTGTTTTCTGCTACCATCTAGAGCTTTGTGCAACCCTAGCTAGTGATATAAATAGACTCACAGTTACACACAGAACTTTACAAGCACAGGACTTTAGGGAAAGGGGTACAAAAAATAGGATGAGTAAGAAAAGCTGCCTAGAGTTGGGGAAGTACTGAAGCTCTGTTTTCAGCTGATGATGATCCTAGGGTACAGGAGAGTCTGATAAATTCAAAGGAGCAGAAAAGACTGAGCTATCCTTCTTGGGAAGAAATATCTAAGTTGCCCAGTCTTACTGCCTCTGTTACATTATCTCCGCTATGAAGTAGGCTCGAAGGCCTTAGCTAACATGCTAGCAGCTTTGCAAGCCACTGAAGAGATGTCATTTCCCTCTAAGTCCCCAGAATATCCCAGTGCCCCTGCAGTCGAGCCTTTGATCACATGTCACCTCAGCGCTGCCCCCATGGGGCTCCATGCTAACTGTTCTTCTCTCACACAGAGCAGAGCACACAAACCAGAGCCTAGCACCTCCGCGTTGCCCTCTGTGAATGCTCTCACTGGCCATGGTACTTGCAGTGTGCCTCCTACTCTGTCCTGCAGTTATCTATGCATTAACTCCTGGTTTCCAACTTCGTGATATCTTCGCATGACAATCATCTGTACTCCCTCCCTAGATTTGAAGAATTCCTATACTATGATATAAATATATGCACACTTCCAAATCTGTATGTTGAACCTGACCTCTGAGATGGTGGTATTAAGGTCAGGGGCTTTGGGAAATGGTTAGGTCATGAGGTCAATTAGTGCCCTGGAGGACCAGCCCACATCTGGCCTATGGAGATGGCTCAGCTGTGAGGAGTGTTTCCTGCTGTATCAGAGCATCACCTTTGAATCCCAGCACCCGTATCAGGCAACTCACAGCCACTTTAACTCCAGCTCCAAGGGATCAGACACCTCCTTCTGGTCTTTTTGGGTACACACACACACACACACACACACACACACACACATACACACACAAATAAATAAAAAGAAGGAAAGAAATAATGATTGACATTCAAGCCCTTGTCAGATGCCAAATCCATATGCACCTCAAGTTTGGACCACTCCACCTACAGAAGTGAGTATGTCTGTTCCTTGCCAATACCTTGCCTAAAGTACTTTATTACAGCAGCTTCGATGGACTAGATACCTTACGTATGTGGGGGCTGGGCTGGAGAGAGGGCAGTTTCTTGGTGAGTCAATGCCTCCCCGACACAAATTCAAATACATGTGTCTGTTTGGAAAGACAGATGTTCCCCCACTAGGACTGTGACATGACAGTCAAAAATACTTTTTGCTTAAATCACTTAGTTGATTTTCTCTGCTTACTTGGTCAAGAATTTTCAGGGTTGTTTGCAAAGGCAGATAAGGACACCAACTCACACCTCTCATACTTTCCATCTGAGAGCCAGAGGTGGGGTCATGAACCGTCACGGTCTTCCTGGAATGTGATGTTTTGGGTTTTGTTTGTGGCAGTAATGTACTGGCACTGAGCATTGAACCAAGAGATGCATGAATGCCAGACAAGTGCTCTACTACTGAGTTCCAATTCCTGCTCTTCTTCCTAGCATGTGGGACCCATGGAGCCCAAACTAGGACAGCCGAGCAAACTGTAATCTGAGTGATGTGCACTTAAACAGAAAAGAAAGCTATGTGTGATTTAATTCAATGCATTCCAGGAAAGGCTTCCACCCCGGTTCTCTGAGGAGCCACTTAGCAGAGCTCAGTTCCTCCACAGGAATGACTCATCATGGGAGTAGAGGTAACCACTGACCCTAGAGCTTCAGAGGCCCTTGTCTGCCCAGGGGGGTTCCAAAAAGGCCCAGTGAACTGTCATACTATCATGATTTTGCACACTTTCAAAAACTGCCCTGGGTTAAGACTCCCTTTCTCGCCGACATTCTTGCCTAAGAGCGTGGAGGCAGAGAAAAGCTGGAACACATTAAACTTGGGCTAAATGGGACACCATCATGCTGTCACCGTCCTGGCAGAGTTAAGCTATTGCTAGCTGGTATGGAAATTCACATGCCCAGCCATGACCAGTCCTGAGAATTCCATCTCACATAGTACAAATAGCTTCTTAAATGCACAGGGAAGAAGTCTTCGACTGTCTGAGACTTCAAATCATGGAAATAGGTGGGGCAGCTCACTGAAAACTCGGAAAAGAATGGGCACTGCTGAGAAAAACGGTGAGGAGCTCTCAGGAAAACCTGTCTACTCACGAAAAGCTTCGGGGATCAGGTGCCTTCCTGTCTTGGGTTCTTTACTTCGCACTCTGTTTGGCCCAGCTTGAAACTGCCAATCTTTGGCTGAGAGATTTCCAAAGGTTGGAAGCTGCAACTGTAATGGGTGTGAGCTATTTGAGAGATGTGAATTGGAGATGTAGGGAAGCAGAGCACAGACTGAGGACATCAGTAGTTTTAGAAGCATGTTGGAGTGAGGAAGGGGATGTGATCATTAGTTTTATTGTCAATTTGATTAGACTAAAAAGCACATGAGTCATTGAGAAGGTACATTTTCGGGTGTGTCTGTGAGGTGTTTCCAGAGAGATTTAAAAGATCCTCCATGAATAGGAGTGGCATTATCCCACAGGCTGGGGTGCCTGACTGAAGGGGAAGGAAAAGCCAGCTGAGCACTGGCATTTCTTTCTGGGCTTCCTGATCCACCAGACGTGAGCCAGCTGCTGCCACAGCCAGGAGCCTCTCCTGTAGCTATGCTTTCCCTGACACGATGAGGGAAAACCATGAACTGAAATAAAGACTTCTTCTGCCTTCAAGCAGCTTCTTGTCAGGATTTGCTCACAGTGAAGTGAAAATCAGCTAATGCACAGTTTCCTCTGTAGGTGAACTTCCTTGTCAGCCCTTTTGGGGATTGCCAGCTCCCCAGTAATGACATGGAGACTTATTATTAATTATGAATGCTTGGCTTTAGCTTAGGCTTGTTCCTAACTAGCTCTTATAACTTAAATTATCCCATATTTTTTAATCTATGTTCTGCCACGTGGCTCGGTACCTCTTCCCATACCACGCCTCCTGCTTCCTCTCTGTGTCTCGCTGACGAATTTCCCTTTCTTCTTCCCAGAGTTCTCTCTGTCCAGAAGTCCCACCTATTCTCTCCAGTCTAGTTATTGGCCTTTCAATTTTTTCATTACACCAATCACAACCACACATCTTCACACAGCATACAATTATCCCACAACTTCCCTCCCCAAATGAAGCGTGAACCTAATTAGTCTCATCAATAAAAACCAGGAGTCAGATATCAGGGTAATAACCTGAAAGATCAGAGAAGCAAAGGAGCAGCCAGCCACCAGTGACCTCTTGCCTCTCCAGATCCTCTGACAGAAAGTGTTGTGGAGGGGGTGTCTGAGATCCTGTTTCCTGTCTCCACCTCCCTAGTGCTAGGATTAAAGGCATGTACCAACACTGCTCTGTTTCTCTTTTAGACTGGTTCAATCTTGTGTAGCCCAGGGTAGCCTTGAACTCCTGATCTTCCTGCTTCTTTCTCTCAAGTGCTGGGATTAAAAGTATGTGCCACCACTGCCTGGCCTCTATGGTTAACTAGTGGCTAGCTCCACCCTCTGATCTCCAGGCAAGCTTTATTTATCAGAACACAGACAAAATATCATACCAGGTAAGATCAGCTTCTGACAACAGGCCCAACATATGCTGGTAACTAAGCCAACATCTACCACACTCTCTGTTAAGGACCAGGTCTTACTGACCATGCCCGCATTAGTAACACCTGGCAGTGCCTGGACCTACAAGCTGGCTATAATTTTCATTTACTACTGAGCAAAGTGGGTACCCACATGGTGTTCATATAATGAAAAGCTTATGGCCAAGAGGGTTCTGGCACAGATGTTTTTCCCTCCTCTACTCCCAATATGCAGACAGAGAACTCGTCTTGGCAGTGATTTATGCTCCAGGATTTGGGGTTTTACTCACCCTAATATATGTGTTCAGTAACTATGGGGCTTGCTAACTTTATTTTTTTAATTTTATATTTTATTGTATGTGTACACATGTCTGTCATTATGTGTGTGCAGTGCCATCAGAGGCCAGAAGAGGGTAGATTCCCCAGGACTTGAGTTACAGATTGTTTTGAACCACCAGGTGGATGCTGGGAATTGAACCTGGGTCCTCTGCAAGAGCAGCCAGTGCTCCTAATGGCTGGGCCACCTCTCCAGCCCAGCTCACTTGCTTTTTGAGACAGGGTCTTAGTATGTAGCTCTAGCTGGTATTCACTGTGAAGTCCAGGCCATCCTCAAACTTGTGGCAATCCTCCTGTGTCAAACTCTTGAGTACTAGTATTCCAGTGTAGTCACCATGTCTAGACATGTCACTGTGTCAGTTGCAGCCATTTTTTTAAAATGTCACAATCTATTCTGGAAGGGGCAGAGGGACTTACATGAAACTATATGGAGATAAGATATACTAAAATCAGAAAACAAATTCAGTAAAGTGATCAGAATATAAATATTGCCAACACCTGAAGTTGTTTACTATTGTGCTATTTTACTTCATATTAAATTTATCCTCATGTTACAACTAAACAGCATGTCTTCAAAGAAGTGCATGACTTTATTTCAGGAGACAAAATGTCCCCTGGCTCCAAACTTAAGGAGAGCATTGTCTTGTCCACTTTGAGCTAATGGGAGTTCACACCATTTTTAGAAATGGCATCTCCAACCAGTTTTACACCAGTATCAACACACTTCAGGCAGAAAGCCCTACATCTTCCAGAGAAGATATCCTCTGTTGTAGAATAGAGTTTTAAGGTGTGTTACTTTTGTTTATGTTGCATTTGACTAACTCTGTGAAGCTGTGTTACTGTGCCTGTCTAAAACACCTGATGGTCTGATAAAGAGCTGAACGGCCAATAGCAAAGCAGGAGAAAGGATAGGAGGGGCTGGCAGGCAGAGAGAACAAAAGGAAGGAGAAATCCGGGAGAAAAAGAAAGAAGAAAGATGAAGAGAACAAAGAAAGGAGGAAGCCAGGGGCCAGCCACAGAGTAAGAATGAAAGTAAGATTACAGAAGGAAGAAAAGGAAAAGCCCAGAGCAAAAGGAAGATGGGATAAGTTAAGTTAAGGAAAGCTGGCTAGAAACAAGCCAAGCGAAGGGAGGACATTTACAATTAAGAAGAAACCTCTCTGTGTGGTTGATTTGGGAGCTGAGTAAAGAGTAAAAGAGAAATAACAACCAGCTGCATCCTCTGTATCCACCGTCTCTTCTATGAGCTTCAGTTTCCTGAGTGACAGATAATTTAACCCGTCTTTCTCTGAAGGTTTTAGAGAAGGCATGGTAACCCTGGGAACTACTTGGGAGAGGTGCTGACAGAAGACGTGTTGATGAGACATTCGCTGCTCTACATTCCCCTAGTGGTTCCCAAATCTGCCCTAATTCTAGTCTATTGGGCGACAGAGAAGAGAGGCTTCCTCCCTCCAGCCAACAGATTCCTTTCCACACTAGCTCTCACTTGGAATTGCAGAAGGTTTGTTTTGCTGCTGTTTGGAGACAAGTCTGGCTTTGGCTACACCCCTTCAGGGAGAGTTGGGGGGGTGGGGGTCTGCTGGCTGGAGACTCCTGATCTGATGGAGTCTGGAATCATTCTGAGTTTTATTTTGTGGTGGTTGTGTGTGAAAACCACTGCTGTATCACGTTGACCTGACAACTATGGAAAAGAGTGGGTGTTTTGCAGTGCACTCAACTCTCTGTAAATCCTCTACTGAAATTCAAAGGATCAAAAGGAGCCTGTGTTTTCCCACTGTGTGACAAAATGCCCAACGAAAAGCAACTGAAAGGGGTGTTTTTAGCTCACAGCTGGAGGTCCAGTCCACCCGAGTGGGGGGGGTGGCATGATAGGAGAAGGAGGCAGCTGTTCAGGGCACATCTGCAGTCAGGAGAGAGAGATGATGCTCATGCTCAGCCTGCTTCTCCCTTTTGTCCTTCGTGGATTCAGTCCACATTCAGCAGGAGGTCTTCCTGCTTAGTCAAACCTTTCTGGAAACTCCCTTGGAGATACACCCCTGTCTGTCTCCTGAGTCATCCCAAATCCAGTCAAATCAACAAGATCAACCATCATAGAACTGGTTGTGGAGTGCACACTTGTAATCCCAAAATAAGCTCAAGACCAACCTGGGGTTATATGAAAAGACCTGTTTCCAAATGGGAGCAGGGTAGAAGGGGGGACAATAACTCATTGATAATATAGCAGGCCACGGAGGTGAACACATGCAAACCCAGCACTTGGAAAGAAGAGGCAGGAGAATAAATGAAGAGTTCAAGGCCAGCCTTGACTACATAGCAAGTCAGAGACCAGCCTGAGCTATATGAGAACCTGTCTTCCAAAAAAAAAAAATGTTTTTCATAATACTGCAAGTTAATTCCTCAGTGTGTCTGATGAGTGTGCAGGGAGCTGACAGTCCTGTTTGCCCATCACAGCCATGTGATGGGAGAAGACAGGAAATGGATGCTGCTGCATGCCCTCTTTGTCCAAGCCACTGCATAGAAGCCACAGCTGGAGAGGCAGGGGACAAAGGAGTGTCAGTAGCTGTTTAGGCAGAAGGACAGGGGAACTGTTTGCAGAGTGTCCGTTCATGCCAATTTACACTGTGAAACTCTCAGAGTTAATGGGAGATGACATGCACACTGTTGAGGAAAGAGTTGGATTAGTCATTGCTTTGATTTTTAGTGTGACTGGCAAGAAAAGGCGCACAGCTGAAGTGTGGGAAGTCCTTTTCATTTGGAGCTGGTTAAAGCACACATGGAACACATGACGGGCTGGGAGACCTGTGCACACTGGCTAAGAACTTTACAGCAGACACGAAGCACGACTTCCTCTCTGGGTTGGCAGGGGTCAGCAAATGACCTTCTCTTGCACCAGGCAAGATGGCTCAGCAGGTAAAGGTGGTTGCTCCCGATGACCTAAACTCAACATCCCCCCCCATACCCACATGGTGGGACCACCTACCAAATACGACTTTGTCTGGTGTTTATGGAGAGGAGCCCCTCACTTAGATCTCAGCACACTCTTTACCACAAATGGTTGCTGTGGCTTTCAGAGGCAGGCTCTCGTTCTGGTCAGGCTGTATACAGAGCACGAACCGTTCAGTGCCTGCTATCCACAAACGCCTGCTTCTCCTGTTGTCTCTCTCACAACCCTTGGTACTTCCAGGGCTCCTCACATCTGCATTTGTTTCTTTCCTCACTGTCGTGACCAAATGCCTGAGGAGAAGCAGTTTGAGGAGGAAAGGTTAGTCCATCATGGCAGGAAGGGAGGCGTGTGAACAAGCTGGTCACATTGTGGCATCAGTTAAGAAGCAGAGAGAGAATAACACTTGTACTCAGGTCTTTTTCTCCTTTTAATTCAGATCCCACCACAGCTCCGGGAATGGTACTGCTCACTTTTAAGGCGGGTTATCCCACTCTAATTAAACAAACCTAAATAATCTCTCATAGCTTTGCCCAGAGATTTTAAAACCCCATCAAATTAATAAGTCAAAATGGCCAGGCCGGCATCTGACAAAATCTCCCTGAACTTAGCATCAGACTTCACTAGGGAAGGACTCAGGCCCACAAGCCTGAGCCTACTTTAGATGCCAAAGGCCAGTACACATGACCATTTAGCTTTGAACCACATATAATTCCTGCCCCTTGTGTTCTGTCCTTCATTAGCATAGCTTCCTGAACTAGAGGAACACTAACTTCAATTTATTGATTTACTAGAAAAGATATCACAAAAGATGTGTGTGGTCAGCCAGGTCAGAAGGTCTCAAGCTTCTGTCCTTGTGACTTGGTGTGCTGCCCTGTCCACATGTGCTGTCACTAGCCCAAAGGCTCTCTGGACTCTGTCTTGTGATGGAGGTCTGATTAACACTGCTGGCCATTACACCAGGAATCATGCCAGCTACCTGCAAGTTTGGTGTGGATTAATTACTGATTCCTGGTGTAAGTCACAGGAAAGAATGTGACACGTAAGATACAATAAAACATGTATACAGTCTCTACTCCTGATTTCTGCCACAGCATCTACTTCCTTGAAAAATATGAGCAACTTTTGTTTTTAGGGGTCACTCTTAGTAGCTTTTACCCAGGGACGGCATCAGAAAAACCAAGCCATGACTAGAGGCTGGAGGCTGCCACCCCTACACCCACCCTCACACCCACTCCCAACAAAGAAAAAACAATGAGTTCACAGAAACAAATAAAACTGTTCAAGACCTAAAAATGGAAATAGAAGCAATAAAGAAAACTGAGGGAATTCTGAAAATTGAAAGTCTGGGTAATTGAACAGGAACTATAGATGTAAACAGAACACAAGAAATGGAAGAGACAATCTCGGGTGTTGAAGATACGATAGAGTAAATAGATTCATCAGTCAATGAAAATGTTAAATCTAAAATATTCCTTACACAAAACTTCCAGGAAATCTGGGACACTATGAAAAGACCAAACCTAAGAATAATAGGGATAGAGGAAGAAGAATCCCAGCTCAAAGGCACAGAAAATATATTCAACAAAATCACAGAAGAAAACTTTTCCAACATAAAGATGGATGTGCCTATGAAGGTACAAGAAACTTATAGAACACCAAATAGACTGAGCCAGAAAAAAAGGTTCTCTCTCTTCACATAATAATCAAAGCATTAAACATACTGAATAAAGAAAGAATTTTAAGAGCTGCAAAGGAAAAAGGCCAAGTAGCATATAAAGGCAGACCTATCAGACTTACACCTAACTTCTCAATGGAAACTCTGAAAGTCAGAAAAACCTGAAGAGACATCTTGCAGACACTAAAAGACCACTGAACTGGCCATCTCCTATGATGGGACAGCACTTCCAGTAGAGGGATTGGGACACTGGCCCTGCCATACAACCTTTGACCCACAGTCTATCCTGACTATGGGAAGTGCAGGGAGGGGAATAGGGGTGGTGTGGAGATTTGGGGAGTGGCCAACCAATGATTGGTGTGGCCTCAGACCCCTATCACAAGAGTAAGCCCATCCCAACATTGCCTGAAGTACTAGGACCCAAAAGCTGGATGGCCCAGAGGCCTAGGATAGAACCAAACACGATTAGAAAAAAAAGTCAATGTAATGATGCTTAATGACATTCTGCTATACTCATAGATTGGTGACTACCACAATTGTCTTCAGAGAGCCTTCATCCAGTAACTAATGAAACAGATGCAGAGACCAACAGCCAAGCATTGGGCAGAGCTTGGAGAATCACAATGAAGAGAGAGGAAGGATTGTATGGGGGTAGGGCCAAGGACATCACAAGGGAACCCATATAAACAACTAACTTGGACTCACAGGTGTTCAGAGTCTGAACCAACAGCCAAGGAGGCTGCATGGGACCAACCTAGGCCCTTTACATATGAGCGACAGCTAAGTAGTTTGGTCTACTTGTGGAACGCCTAGCAGAAAGAGCAGTGCCTGTCCCTAACTCTTTGACTAGCTTTTGGGAACCTATTCCTCATGCTGGATTGCCTTGCCCAGCCTTAATACAGGGTGTAGGGGGTTACCCCTACTTCAACTTGATATGTCATGCTTTGTTGATACCTGTGGGAGGCCTGGCCCTATTCTGAACAGAAACGGGAGGAGTGGATTTGGGGGGTTGGGGAGTAGTGGGGGGGAATGGGAGGAGGGAAGGGAGGGAACTCCAGTCAGGATGTAAAATAAGTGAATACATTTAATTAGCAATAAAATATACATAACGCATCTATGAGCAAATGGAAATTACCTTCTAATCAGTGAGCACTTCTCCACCTCAGAAACAGCAATTGTCTGTAGCCATAGAGCTGATGGTGTCAGACAAAGTTCAAGAACGAATCTGGTGTTTCCCATTCACCAAAACCTTGACATGATTAAACACGTGGGGGAGAGGCAGAAAAGAACTGTTTGAACTTTAGACTATAGGAGTCAGAGGCAAAAGTGCAATTCACTTCTAGACTGGTGAAAATGTGTGAAGAAATAAAGAACAAAAAATAAATAAAAAGAGTCCAAAAGAATGTGAGGCTAAGACATGGTTGAAGTTCCTCAAATTAGGATGCTGGAGAGATGGCTCAGTGGCTAAGCATGCTTGCTGTTCAATTAGGAGGACCAGAGTTTGGATCCCAGCATCCATGTGGGGCAGCTTCCAAAGGCCTGTAACTCTAGCTACAGGGGATCTGACATCCTTTTCTGGCCTCTACAGGCACGTGCACACATACACACACACACACACGCACGCACGCACGCACGCACGCACGCACGCACGCACGCACGTGCGCGCATATAAAATAAAAACAAACCTTCACCCAATACATTGCTAGGTGGGCTCAGATTTAAGCCACCATCGAAGACACTGGGAAGAAGGGAATGAAGTCCAATGGTGAGGTCAGAAATCGGGTGGAACCTCCACCATGTCCCAAACTCCTTCCCTAGTTCTGCTGTCCTGGTGAGGTGGCCCATGCAGTGAGCACCGAGTTCCTGTTCCTTTCTGCACATTGCTGCTAATCCTGCTTCCCTAAGAGGAGACGGTGTGAGGACCAAGGTAAAGTGTATTTAGTTTAATTAACTTGACTTAGGATGTGAGAAAGGAACAATGAACTCCTACCAAGATTCTCCTAGTGATCTGAAAATAAGATTTTACAGATATATTGAAACTTTCCTCTTGAGATTATGACTAGAAAGTCCCAAGAGATAGTCACAACTGCCAAGTCAGCCTGATTTTCCTTCCCTACTCTCAGAGGGAGACACTGAGAGATCTTAGGACTGTTGAGTCACTTTCAACCAAGGCCAGCCTGCACAGAGAACAAGTCTCTAGGCATCAACCCAATCCAGCCCTGTCAATGCTAATGCCAGAAACAGTGACAGAAAATTCCTCAAGGCCCTGTGGCAATACTCACTGATGTCCTCGTGTAGATGGAAGGCTGTCAGAACCACACAGCTTGCAGGCTTTGGCTCAGTTGCCCTAAAACCTTAATATATCCTGGTTGGGATTATCTTGTGCTGCAGTTCAGTAGTAATAATAATAGTAGTAGTAGTAATAATAATAATAATCTTTATCACTTGATTAAAAGTGAATAAATGTTTGTTATTTCTTCCTGGGTTTAACTGTATGATCTCTACAAACATATTTGATTGTTTTGCTTGTTTGTGATGCCAAGTCCTGTGTTTTCTAGACAAGTACTCTGCATTGAGCTACTCCAAGCCCCTTACTTGAAAGGGTAGACACCCAGTGACAGGCATGGTGTCCATCTTATGCCTTTATTCAGCCAGCCTTGACTGAGGTTCATCCAGGATATACAGGCACCAGAGACAAGACTCTAAGTAGAAACAAGCAAGGCTCTTATTAAGTTCAGCCAGAGCCTGGCTTCCTCTACAATGTGAACAAACAGTGGTTCTGCAGGCTTTGCCTTGCTCTGAGAGTCTCCACTTTACAAGCAGCTTTTGACACCATTTGGAGGATGCAAGATGACTCTGTACCCACGTGGACACAGGAATAGCACTGTCCGTCCAATGCCCATCACAGACTGATGAATGAATGACCTTTCTGGGAGTAGAAATCATGCCACCTATAAGCTTATCAGAGTGAAGTGGGACTCTAGGGCCACACATCAGGAAGCCAGGCCTAGACCTTATCAGACACATCAGACTCCCTCACTGGACCCCATAAAGAGGTAGATGTCTGTTACCCCAATGGCCATGAGTCCCACCAACCTGTCATCTGATCACCTCGTGTGTGTGTCAAGGGGCTGACAGGCAGAGAATTTTCTAATATCCCAGAGGTTTCAGGTCGGCTCAGTCCCTACTGTTAATGTGATCTACTCAGATGCCATCTGTCTGCCCTGCTTGCCCACATGGTTCTATGTCCATCCATCGACCCTGCCCTTCCCTTCACCTCACTCCTAAAGCTCAGCTCTGGCCCACAGCCTGACTCAGCACAGCAGCTACAGCTCCTCTCAGGTAGTAGGCTTCCTTTCA
The DNA here is from genome assembly GCF_903995425.1 of Onychomys torridus. Lineage (NCBI taxonomy): Eukaryota > Metazoa > Chordata > Mammalia > Rodentia > Cricetidae > Onychomys > Onychomys torridus. The sequence goes on from NC_050451.1 coordinate 17,765,995, forward strand.
GATGCTTCCTTACCTGCCCACTCCTCCCCAAGACTGCTCTCCATTTCTCAGTTTCCAAGCCTGGGCCTCTCAGACCTCTTTTTCTTTAAAAAAAAAAAAAATTATTGGTTTGTTGGTGTGTGCTCTGTGTGTGTGTGTGTGTGTGTGTGTGTGTGTGTGTATGTGTGTGTGTGAGAGAGAGAGAGAGAGAGGGGTGGGGTGTTGTGCATGTAGAGGTCAGAGGACAACTTTGAGGAGTCAGATTCTATCCTTCCTTCTTTGTGAGGACCTGAGGGATTGTGCAGCAAAGTACACTTTCATCCACCAAACCATCTCACCAGCTCCTCAGGCCAGTTTTGAAACCCTCTGCATCTTTAACCCTTTGTGGCCTATAACCTACATATAGATATATAAATACTCTTTATCTGGGGTTTAATATTAGCAATTAATATTGGAATTAAAGAACCCGTGTCTGCCTCAGCCAGGACCATGGAGGGAAGAGGAGCCATCTGGCAAACTCATCAATAAAACTACCAGATCTTGTAAATTTATTGTTACCCAATGAATCCTGGCCATTGTGGAAAGACAAAAATGAACATTGACAAAGAGCTTACAACAATATCTTGAGAGAGATTAGCAGCAAATATCCCAAAAGCAAGAGACTTTATTTTATAAAAGAACAATTGGATCTTCCCTCACATGATATGAGGAATGCCAATTTCTTGAGCCACTACATTCTCTATTGATGAAAATAAACCAGGGAAGGTAGATTATAAGTCAAAAAAATTAAATAAAGTGGCTCAGAGTCCGCATGACTCAGTTCAAAAGTCAGAGTTATATACTATTCTCACGGTAGTATTAGATTTTCCAGAACCTCTTAATATAGTTACTGACTCTCAATGTGCAGAAAGTGTTGTTTTACATATTGAAACCACTGAATTTATTCCACATGATTCAGAATTAACTTTGTTATTTACTCAACTACAACAAGTAATCAAAAATAGAAATCATTCATTACATTTAACACATACATATCAGGTCCCTTACAGGTCTACTAGGCTCTCTATCACAAAGTAATGATGAAATTGATCAGATATTGGTAAGAAACATGCTAGAAGCCTCAGAATTTCATAAGAAACAAAGGTTTGAAGAATGATTTTTTTTTATCACTTGACAACAAGCCACAAAAATTATAAGGAAATGTCCTATTTGTTCTCTGTATACCAAACTCCATTACCTGTAGGAGTACCAAAAGGTACTCAAAGAGATGAAATTTGACAAATAGATGTTTCATTTTAATTGGAAAATTAAGGTATGTACATCATGCCATAGATACATATTCAAGATTTCAATGGGCAACTGCTTTAAGTTCTGAAAAGATTGATTCTGTCATCACATATTTATTAGAATTTATGGCTATTATGGGAATACCTGTACAAATTAATGTTGTTGTTGCTCTTTGTATTTTGGGGGGCCTGTCACCCAGCTCCCAAACAAATCACACATAGAGGCTTATTCTTAATTATAAATGATCAGCCTTAGCTTGGCTTATTTCTACCCAGCTTTTCTTAACTTAAATTATCTCATCTACCTTTTGCCTCTGGGCTTTTCCCTATTTATTCCTGTCTATCTTTCTTTGTTTCTCACTCCATGGCTGGTTGTGTACCTGGGTAGCTGGGTAACTGGGCAGCTGGCTCCTGGAGTCCTTCTCCTTCTCTGGCTACTTCTTCTTCTTCTCTTCTCCCAGATTTCTCCTCCTATATATCCTCTCTTACTGCCAACCCCACATATCCTTTCTCCTGCCTTGCTATTGGCCGTTCAGTTCCTTATTGGACCATCAGGTGTTTTAGACAGGCACAATAACACAGTTTCACAGTGTGAAACAAATACATCATAAACAAAGTAGCACACCTTAAAATAATATTCCCCAACAAATTAAGACTGACAATGCTCCAGCATATGTCTCTAGTAAAATGAAACAGTTTTTTGCACATTACAACATAAAGCATATTACATGTATACCATGAAAACCTACAGGACAAGCAATTAGAGAAAGATATAATCACACTTCAAAAGATATGCTTAATAAACAGAAAGGAGTAATAAAGACCCTCAGAGATAGATTACACAGTGTTTTATTAACTTAAAATTTTCAAATGCTAATGAGAAAGGAATGACAGTTCCAAAGAGACATTAGATAGTAGAAAAACAGCCAAATTAAATCAACCTGTATATTTTAAAGACGTGTTGAATTAGAGTGAAAACCAGGATATGTGTTATGTTGGGGAAGAGGTTTGGCTTTTGTTTCCACAGGAGAAGAAAAACTATGGATTGTAGCTGGAGAGCTTCTCTCCAGGTGCCACCAAGCCCCTGCAGTCCCACAACCCATGTGTAAAATAATCACTCAGATGCTTATATTACTTATAAACTGTATGGTCATGGCAGGCTTCTTGTATCTACTTCTTCTATTTTAAATTAACCCATTTCTATTAATCTAGAAGTTGCCACGTGGTTTGTGGCTTACTTGTACCTTACATCTCGCTTGTCATGGTGATGGCTGGCAGCTCTCTCTGCCTCCACCTTCTACTTCCCAGAATTCTCTTCTCTGCTTGTCCCACCTATACTTCCTGCCTGGCTACTGGTCAATCAGTGTTTTATTTTAACCAATCAGAGCAACACATTTGACATACTTGAACATTCCACAGCACTTCCCCTTTTCTTTTTTTCAAAAACAAGGTTTTAACTTTTATATAGTAAAATTACAGATAACAAAACAATTATCAAGCAAGAATTACAGTTACAATATTAAAGAAGATATCCTATCTATCTTATATTTGTGAGTCTAAGGTTTTATATCTAACTTATCTGTTATCATAACTGAGAAAATTATTACTATCTAGTCTTCAACTACATCAAAGTCCTCAGAAGGATATAATATTACCTGAGAACCGGGAGAAGGATGCAAGCAACTTTCGGGAGTCTTGCAGGTAGGCAGAGACAGCTGGCAACCTGGACAGTCACCTAATGTTCCTTTGTAAAGTTGGGGCATCTGTCTTCAGCCCACAGGGCTAGAGTCTCTCGGTCACTTCTCTAAGTGTCCTATAGAATGTGTGGCAGTTTCCTTTGCGAAGCAGGAACCTAAAGGACCATTTTGCTAAGCAAAGTTTAGTGGTCACCTTTGTATGGGTCCTGTATGTCCAGTCAATCAAGCAGTCCAGGCAAGAACAGTTTCTTGTCCAAATGGCTATTTTTGCCAAGGTGAAGATAAACTCTATATGTAGTGTCTTTGATGCCCATCCTCCTCTCTGCAGTAAGTCAATGCCGCCAGGAGCAGACATGTCTCACTGTCCAGAAAGTCTAAATTTTTAAAATATTTTAAATGCCATTTTCTGTAGGTCTGAAATATATCTATGTATACCTAGAAGAATTAACTAACATGGCTAGAATATGATTATCATAGATGACTAATTATTAATCTATTTTTAATTACCCATTACAATTTTAAATGAGCTATACAAACATAATACATTAAACAGAGTAGAAATATACACACAGTATAACAAAATTAACTTTAAGTTTGTATCAATAGACTAAAATCTATACCAATGTAAAACATTTTAAACAAGTTGTTGCTCTTTAAAATAGTTCATTAATCTATCCTTTTATCCTATTATATCTATATCAATAGATACCATCAAGGTTGATAAAGATTAGATTTGAACAGGAAGACTTCTTGATTAAGCAGGGTGATAGTTCATCAAACAGCTCAGTCATTCTATCTAAACTAACTTATAAACCTAACAAATGCCTTTCATTTAACATATATAATATATATGTGTGTGTAATATATTATATATATATATATATATATATATATATATATATATATTATAACAGGAAAATATATGAGATATATTTCATTAAAAGATAATATATAATATATTATATATAATAACAGGAATATATAATGGCATATATATATATATATATATATAAAATTAAAAGATAATACTTCTTCTGTTGCCAAAACATTTTGCCTTAACAAAGATATAACCTGTCAAAAAAGGAACTCTCTCATGTTAGAATTGGAGCAGGGTTTTGATTTTGTCTTTCCAGGAGAACAAAAGCATCCAACTAAGGAATCTAAAGACCACTGAGACATCAGAAGAAGAAAGATGAATCAAGAGAAAATGTCCCCCCAAAAAGAGCAAATTGGCCTAATGGTATAACACACCTCCAACAGGGTAGAATTTCATAAATCTTCCCAAATGTTTGTTTCTGCTGTCATATAAGGCAAATGGTTTTTTTGTGGTCCCAATTCAATTAAAATTAAAGCTAACTTTGAAGTTGGAGCATGGTTCTCTCCTTCTCTAAACCCACACATGCTTAGTAAAAGAAAATCCAAAATCTCTGTCTCATATCCAAAGAGCCATCTGATATGGGACAGATGAAAAATCAAAATTAAGGGACTATTCTATTGCCATTAATCTCATAATCCTTTTGTTTCCATTTGATTCTTTAAAACTTTTCTTAAGGTAGAAACCTTATCTCAAAATTTATAATATATTCAAACTTTCTGTTGTGATATTAATGGTCATATAGAATACCAACTAATTCTAAAAATTTTCCTGTACATGATTTTGGGCTTGAATCTGAAGCAGATAATGAGGAATTAAGTCTGTGTACCCCAGATGTACTTAAAAGATGTGGTCCTTCAACCTCTTGGATATCTGCTGCATATGACATTTAAAATGTTTACGTTTTCTACAGTAAACAATGATCATTCTTGACAGTGACTTTTGAGGTCTCCAAGAAGATGATGGATCCCTGCAATGATGAACCCATCTGGATTGTGGTAATGCCACTAAGCTGACAACCACCACCCAAAGATCAGCTTTGAACTACCAATTTCAAAGTGATTAGCTAACAGAGTCCAGCCTTACAGACTACTCTAGCCAGGACTTCACTTTCCTATAACACTGAGACTGGACAACAGTTAGCTCTCCCAGGTTGACCATTATCTCAATTTTCTCAGGATCTCCTAAAGATGTCATCACCCTAGACAAAAAGAAGTAATTTTAAGAACACAATGCCAACATTCCTGAGAGGTGGGATGGGTGGTTTTTTGGTAGTTAAGTGGATGTTTGCCATTGTTTAGGGGTGTTAGTTGAAAGTTGTTATTGATCATGCTTAGGGAGAAAACTAAACAAAGGAGGTTAGATTACAGGATCTCTTTCTGAAAAGAAAAATGGGGGATATAGGGATGATGGGATAAAAAGGTAGTTTACTAGGTCTACTTTTAAATTAAAAAGCAACTATTAGTTTCAAATACTCTACATTGGTATGAATTCTTGTATATTGATACAAATTTAAGGTTATTTTTGTTATAACATACTATATATATGTTTCTACTCTTGTTTAAGGTATTTTTGTATACGGATACAAATTTAATGTTGTTTTTGTTATAATATACTATATATATGTTTCAACTCTTGTTTAAGGTATTGTACCTATACAGCTCATTTAAAAATGTAAAGTTCTAGTCCTTGAAAGCTATTATTACAAACTGTTTAGGATAATTAAGAAATGCAGGTCAGTAGTTAGTCATTTATAACAATCACATTTATAGTCATGTTAGTTATGTTTTCAAGGTCAAACAGAGATATTTTAGATAGATGGTCTCCAAACACTTCAGAAATCTATTGGATATGGCATTTAAGATGCTTTAATAATGTAAGACTTTTCATGGCAGTGGGTTATGTCTGTTCCTGTACTAATCGATTTAAAAAAGAAAAAAGAAAAGAAAAGAAAGATAGGCATTGAAGAACCTCCACATGGAGTTTGCTTTTTGTTGTGGCAAAGTTAGCCACTGGGCAAGAAAGTGCCTTTGCCTTGTCTGCTGACAGTATGTTGTCCAAATTGGACAAGCAGGACACAAAAGAAAGTGACTACCAAACTTTGCAAAAACAAAGCGGACAGTCTTTCAAAATCCCTGCTTCACAGAAAAGTCTGTCAGACATTCTAGGCCTGTAGGCTGAAGATGGATGTCCCAATGTTGCAGAGGAACCTTGGGTGACTATCTAGGCATCCAGCTGTTTCTGTCACTTCTCGTTTTGGAAGTTGTTTGCAATGCACTTTTTGTTTACTTGGGTAATATTTTATCCTTCTCCAGTCTCTGATAGGAGTTAAAGACTAGATAGTTATACTGTTGTGGAATATTATTTTAAGGTGTGTTACTTTTGTTTATATTACATTTGTTCAACTCTGTGAAGCTGTATTACTATGCCTGTCTAAAACATCTGATGGTCTAATAAAGAGCTGAATGGCCCATGGCAAGACAGGAGAAAGGATAGGCAGGGCTGGCAAGTGGAGAGAATAAATAGGAGGAGAAATCTGGGAGAAGAGAAGAAGAAGTAGTAGCCAGAGAAGGAGAAGGACTCCAGGGGCCAGCTACACAGCTACGCAGCTACACTGTCAGCCATGGAGTAAGAAACAAAGAAAGATAGACAGGAATAGAAAAGGAAAAGCCCAGAGGCAAAAGGTAGATGGCATAATTTAAGTGAAGAAAAGCTGGGTAGAAATAAGCCAAGCTAAGGCTGATCATTTATAATTAAGAATAAGCCTCTGTGTGTGACTTATTTGGGAGCTGGACGGCAGGCCCTCAAAGAGACAAAGAGTAAGGAAGTAAACAACAACATTATACCATCTTCTTTGTTACCAAATTCAGAAAAGAAACTTATAAAAGATGTGAAGTTTATTAAGGTTGAGAGACACAAAAGCTTAAGTTGTTTATCTAAGAAAATATTTTAAAGTCTAAAAAAGTATTTTTATCTTGGTAATACAAGTTATGATAGAAAGTGGTTTAGGTATAAAACTTTGGACTCACCAAGAAAAGATAGACAATAGAGCATTTTCTCTGAATTTGCCAACTACAAATGAACTGGATATTGTGAATATAATTCTTACCTGATAATTTTTCTTATTGAGTACAGTTTTACTGTGTTAGAGTTAAAAAACAAAACAAAACAAAAGAAAAGAAAACAAACAAGCAAAAAACCCTTTCCTTTTTATTTAGACAAAAAGGAGGGAAATGTTGTGGGATATTTGATCCCATTATAACGCTCCTACACTGTGTTAATAAAATTAACTTTGAATCAGGGGGCAGAGCTAGTGACAAGCTTGCCGGAATCAGCCATAGAGGAGCCAGGAATAGGAATAGAGAAGACAGACAGGAAGAAGAAGGGAGGGGCCTGGAATTCGAGCACTCTAGGATCAGGTCACTCCTCCTCTGCTTCTTTGACCTATAAGGTTTTCACCCCAATATCTGACTCTTGGGTTTTTACTGGTACTAGAGCAATTTAGCAAACCACACACAGAAGCCTTGGTGGACGTTTCAGGTTCAAACCATCATACCAGTGTATTTGGCTGGTTCGTGTGTCAAATTGACACAAGCTAGAGTCATCAGAGGAAGGAGCCTCAGTTGAGGAAATGCCTCCATGAGACCCAGCTGTAAGGCATTTTCTCAATTAGTGATCAACGGGGAGGGCCCAGCCCATGGCACCACCCACCATGGGCTGGGCCCTCCCTTGCCTGCTGGTCCTGGGTTCTATAAGAAGATGGGCTGAGCTAGCCTTGGGATCCAAGCCAGTAAGCAGCTCCTCTCCATGGCTTCTGCATTGGCTCCTGCCTCTGGGATCCTGCCCTGTTTGAGTTCCTGTCCTGACTCCCTTCAGCAATGAACAGCAATGCTAAAATGTAAGCCTAATAAACCCTTTCCTCCCCAACTTGCTTTTGGTCATGGTGTTTTGGTGCAGCAATAGAAACCCTAACTAAGACATACAAGTATGGTTGTTTTGTTTTGTTTTTTAATTATGTTGTTGTGGGGTTGGTTTTTTTGTTTGTTTGTTTTGGTTTGCTTTGGGGGTTTTTTTTGGAGACAGGGTTTTTCTGTGTAGCTTTGGAGCCTATCCTGGGACTTGCTCCATAGACCAAGCTGGCCTGGAACTCATAAAGATCTGTCTGCCTCACAGATCTCTGTGAGTTCCAGGCCAGCCTGGTCTACAAAGCGAGATCTAGGACAGATACCAAAACTACACAGAGAAACCCTGTCTCAGAAAAAAAAAACAAAAAAACAAAAAAAAAACTTATTTTGGGATCTGTCTGGATCTCTGTGAGTTCAAAGCCACACTGGGAACAGAGCCAAGTGTGACATACGCCTTTAATACCAGCACTAACCATAGAGGTCCAGAGGTCTGTACAGACAGACTAGAAGTAACAGAGCTGGGCAGGAAGAGGAAGTGATGTAGCTAGATGGAGAGAGCAAATGAGATAGCAGAACAGAAAGGCATATAGGCATGAGTATACAGGAAGTAGGTCTCTTTGGAGACTGAGGTGTCAGTGAGGTAAGGTTGGCTGTGGCTTTTCCTATTCCTCTGATTTCTCAGGTTTTCAACCACCCCACAAAATAAAAGATCTGCCAGCCTCTGCCTCCTGAGTACTGGGATTAAAGGTGTGTGCCACCACCACCTGGACTTTTTAAAATTTAAATATGTAATCCTTATAAATAATTATGAAATAGTTCGCCTTGTTTGTTCATAGTTAATCTTTGTGACCTGGTGTTTCATGATCCCAATTGATTTAGTCACAGTTCAAGAGCTTGGCACTTTGTTGGATGTCTCAGTGGTTGTGGTACTGGTACTGAAAATAGGTAGGCTCTTTGTATTTTTCACCCCCACAGATCCACATCCTCTCTCCAACACAGTACCTACAGGGGCAGCCACATGATGTCACCCTTAGGATGTACTTAGCAGCTTCCTCTCAGCTCAGCCTTGTAGGTCAGGGGTTATCAGCTGGCCTTCTATAAACTCCAGCTATCTTTTGCCCCTTGGACAAAAGTCCAGATTCCATGGTCGTCTGTCTGGGGATCCAGGTTTGATGCTGGCTGGGAGCAGTTCTGTGCACTCAACATTGGCCACTGTCTCTCTCAGCCTGGCACAGGTCCAGCCTTGAGAGACGGAGCCTAAATTCTGAGTGATCTCCAAAGCCCTGGACTCTCTCCTGAATAACCCCATGCACTCTGGGATCAGATGGAGGCGGGGCTAGATCTGTGAGTTGGCAGGAGAGGTCTCCTGCCCAGATTCCAGAGGAGGTTCTTGCCTTCCTTCTTGGCTCCCACACAGCCCAGGCATTTGGCAGAGGGAGCTGGAATTGTCTAGAACTGCTTTTGCAAGGCGCTTGGCACAAACTAGTCAGCACCTTCTTGTGGCTTCCCTTCTCTCAAGATCAATCCATTGGTTTGGGGTTTTCCTTCTTTCTTTAAAAAGCTCCAAGGACACAACATGCCTGAGGAAGCTGAGTGGTTTAAATGAAATGAAAATTCTCGAGGAGGTTCTGTTTAGAAAGTGGTGTCCACCTCCCACTGGTGGACACCAAACTCCCCACCTGATCCTCCTAACAGCCCCTTCGCCCACTGTACTCCTGAAGTCACAATACAGGAGCAAAGGCTTAAACGCTTTGGAGGGAAAATGTTCCAATCCTAGGGGGACTGTAACACTGAACTCAAGTGTAACGATGGAGTTAATTAGCATTGCTCAGCAAACAAAACCCCCGCAGGGGCTCCTCAGAGGTGAATCAGGGCTCTAGCAGGGAGGGAGAAGTCCCTGAGGAGGCTCTCCGTCGTCAGTGGCTCTGACCAGTTTTTTGACTCTGGGAGGAGGAGCAGCTGTGTCTGGGTCAACTCTTAGCAGCTGCATGCTAATGGGGACTGGTCCTGCAGCAGCTCCTTGCTTCCCCCAAGCCTGCTTCCAAAGCCAGACCTCCTTAACCCTTTAGGCTCTTCTTAGCCCGGCCTGGGTGGCTTTAGGCACACCACCACCACCACCCAGATGCCTTAGGCAAGCCTGGGCTTTTCCAGGTAGAAAAGGGAGTTCTGAGGCCCTTGGTTCACGTTTTCCTCTCAGCTCAGCCTAGAAAGGGGATCTCCTAATGAGTCTATTGTTCTGTGTGTGCTGGCCCAGAGAATTCCTGCCTGCTCACCACAGCCCTGCCTGCTAGTTGTTCTCATCCCCACTTTTCAGATTGCAGGATATGGTGGGTATGCACTGGACTCCCAGCATTTGGGCAGCTGGAGACAAAGGATTAGGAGTTCAAAGCCAGCCTGAGCTACAGAGAGAGACCATGTCTGAGAAAAACAAAATAAAAATCAAAACAACAACAAAAATGAAAGCACAAATGAGGACTCACAAAAGAAATGATGTTCCTAAGGTTGAACCATGTAAGAGGCAATCCTGAAGCTGGGCCATGATGCAGGCTTTTCATCTCAGCCTTGGGAGGCAGAGACGGGCAGATCTCTGTGAGTTTGAAGTCAATGCAGTCTACATAGCAAGTTCTGGACCAGCCAGGGCTACACAGTGAGACCCTATCAAAAGAAAGAAAGGAGGGAGGGAGGGGAAAAAGCAGACCCTGGGACACCACCTTGGCCCTGCCTTCTCCATCCTGCCTGATGGAGCCATGGTTTTGACTATTACCACCTCTGATGACAATGATAACCAGGAGCAGAAGGCTCTGTGCAGAGATGGATAAGTAGACACAGATGACATGCCCTGGGCAAAGCTGTTGTGTCACACACACACACACACACACACACACACACTTTGATTTCAATCTAAGGAGTTAAGGGGTGTGTTTCATCTAGGCACCTCTTGGCCTAGTTAGGTTAACTGTCAGAAATGTTCTCTGGTGGCGCTTATGTAGTGTAGGGGAAGCCAAAAGCAAAGTGAGGAAATACACAATAAGATAGCATGAGGCAGAGCAGGGAGATTCTCTCCTGGTCATCTCCGTGCTCAGCTCAGGAAAAGCTGCTTCCCACACACACTTACCTCAGAGCCATGCTTTTGGCTGGAGCTCGGCTTCCTGCCACGTGAGCTGTGCTTAGAACCGTGACAACACAGAGGTACTTTCCCTAGTACAAAGGATCCATGGGAGGGAGGGTAGGGGTAGGTAGCCACAGTCCTTTTATAACCTGATCTCCAAAGCGGCATGCCATCACTTTGCTGTGCTCTATTAGTTAGAAGCCAGCCACTAGGTCACCCACACACAAGGGGAAGACATTTCACAAGGGCCAGAGTCACACCAGGGGAAGACCAATGGGCCATTTAGAGGCTGTCCTCACCACAGCTCCTGTGTCATGACTTGGCATTGCCCTGCCCATGGCAGAGATGCACACACTGAAACGCACAAATCTGAATGCCTTAGATGGGGTTGTATACAGCAAGCAGACAGTGGGGGCATAGTTCAAAATAAGTATTCTGCCTGCTTTCCCTCCTGGGAATTTCAAACCCAGGAATGATTTGCTACAGTGGCCAGCATCAATTCCAGTATCCCAAATACTTCATATCTCCCCTAAAGTTACTTTTCATTCAGCTTGAAGATCTGGATTTGTACAGACACTTCTTGACTTATGATGGAATTTCATCCTGACAAATCTGTTATAAGCTGAAAGCATCAGTGAGTGCAAAAAATGAACTGAGCAACTGAGCATGCTCCATAGCCACCCAAGGCCCTGTAGCCTGTTGGTTGTCTGTCCTCATGATCATGTGGCTCACTGTTGCTACCCAGCATCACAGAGTGTGGGCTGGCATGTATAGGACCCAGGAAAAGACCAAAAGTCCAAGCATAGTTCCTACTGGATTCATATGGTGCCATTAACTACAAACTGGCCTGGAGAGAGGGCTCACTGAGTAACAGCGCTTACTGCTCTTTCAAAGGACTGAGTTTAGTCTCTAGCACCCACACCAGGCAGCTTGCTACTGCATGTAACAACAGCTCCAGGGAGTCCAACACTCTCGTCTGGCCTGTTCAGGCATACACATGGCATACATACATATACATACGTACATACACACAATGCACATACAGATATAATAAAATAAATGTTTTTGTTTTGTTTTTTAATTAAAAAAAACTCAAGGCTAGGAATGTAGTGCAATTTTAAAAAATATGAGCCAGCCATCATGTCACCTGTCTTTAATCCTTGGAAGGTAGAGGCAGGTGATCTCTATGAATTTGAGGCCAGCCTGGTCTACATAGCAAATTCAAGTCAGTCAGATTTACATAGTGAGACTCCATCTCAAATAAGAGAGGAGTAGGAGGAAGAGGAGGAGGAAGAAGAAGAGGAGGAAAAGGAGGAAGAGGAGGAGAAAGAAGAGGAGGAGGAAGGAGAAAGAAGAGAAGAAAGAAAAAGGAGAAAGAAGAGAAAGAGGAGGAAGAGGAAGAAGAGGAATGAGGAAGAAGAAGAAGAGGAGGAAGAATGAGGAAGAGCAGCACCCTTGGGAGTCCCTCCTCTGTAGAGTTCTACCCCACCCCTCCTCTTCGTCTTGAAGCCCCGGGTTCCTGAATAACACTGATGGTATTTCTAGACACTTCTGTACACAGGCTGCTCTTGGGAATCGCTAGGTTCTGTCACTCATCCATACCCTGAATCCACCACATCAGAATGGCTAGAAGGCAGTTCCCGCAGGCACTGCGATTCTCTTCTTGTAAAGCATCCCCCACAATCCCAATATACCATCGGTGTGTGTGCAGGTCACCAGAGGGCCAAACAGCCTGACTCAGCCAGCCCTGGTGGCCTGACAACTGCACTTTTTCATCTCTTTGCCCATCTGTAGTGCTGGGGATTCAACCTGGGCATCATTCATACTAGGCCAACACTGCACCGGTGAGACAGGCCAGCCCAGAGAAGGTGCATGACTGACAAGCTCCAGACCAAGGAACTGCTGCTAGGCTGTTTGTAGCTCTCAGTCACAGCTTTGTGCTGAGCCCTATGAGAACTTAACCCAGGCCATCTCAGCCACAGTCCTGGAGATTTGTCAGAGGCCTGGGGATCGGAGGTCTTGGGAGTTCCACCACACAGCCAAGGCTGTGGGCCCATCTAGGGTCCCCTCCACTGCTTCTCTAACTACACCATGCTGTCTCCTTTCCTCACCAAGGCTCCTCCATGACAGCAGTGGCTTTTACAGCTTGACAGCCACAGAGCACGTGTCCAGACACCCTGCTCAACTCCTCCATTAGCAATGTGGTCAGTTCCACTCTATCCTGGGGGTCTTCTGAAGAACCCAACATTCCTAAAATGGCAGCACAGCCATCCCTAACAAAGACCCACAAACCTTCTTGCCTCCCCATTTCTCTCTCTCCCACTTAGTCTCCAAGTACAGCCAGAAGGCTCTTTCTAAGATCTACAATCAAATCACCCTTGTTATAGGGGTTCCCATGACACAGGACACCCAATCTCATTATCTTTATCAGCACCATCATAAACCTCACACTCTCTATGCCTAAAACCTTCTCCTGTATCCTCTGATCTGCTACTCTTTCTACTATTGAGGCCACCTCCTGCAAGACGAAGTGCAGCCAGCTCTTCCTAGGCAACTTCCGTGACTCCTGCTCTAAACCAAAGAGCCAGAGTGAGGACACCATGGAAGGCTCTTGACCTACTGGCCTATGTATCCAGAGAAAAAGAGAGGGAGTGAAATAGAGGAGTTCTAGGAAAAGGAAGTCAAAAGTGCTCAAGGAAGAGACAAGAAGGGAAGGAAGTGAGCTGCCCACCCTGCAGACACCCCACTTCAGAATTTGCTTTGCATAACCTCCCATAGGTGGCTAGCTCTCACCTACGCACAAATGTCCTCGAAAGATCACAAGATGCAATGATGTCTCTACTAACCTTAAACACGTTCCCATCCAGTAACTCTCAAGGCACCTCAGACCCCATTCAGAAGCTGACTCTGCTTCACGGATTGGAGACGTTATTTGTCCTTGCTTCCTTTCACTTGCCTGGATAAAATACCCTGGCAAAAGGCAGCTTAAGCAGGGCAAGAGTTCATTTCAGTTACAATTTCAGAATTATAATCCATCACCGTGAGGAAGTCAAGGCAGGAACTTCAAACCGCTATTATATGACATCTACAGTCAAGAGCAGAGAAAACAAAAGCATATATGATTGCTTCGCTTGCTCAGCTTGTTTCTCCAATCTTAAACAGTTCAGGACCCTCTGCTAAGGGAATAGTGTTGCCCACAGTGGGTGGGTCTTCCCACATCAATTAACTTGATTAAGACCATCCACCACAGACATGTAGACAATCGTTCATCAAGACTCTCTTCCCAGATGAGTCTAGTTTGGGTCAAGTTGACAATTAAAGCTAATCCTCACACTGTTCATCAGTAATGAAACCACACACACCTGCCATGAAGGAAAGACTAGTGACCACTGACCTTTGTGAATTATATATCAGGCAATTTGGATTCCTCAAAAGATGAGTCAAACATTCTTTTTACTATGTCCTTCCTTCAGAGATCTATCCAATGACGCCGTCCTTTCTCTCCACACTCCCGGCTTCCTTTCAGTGTCTCTTGGTTTAACTTAATTAAATCAGAGCCTTCAATTTGTTTCACATGTGCCTGAGAGTCCAGCTTTTAAAGCTCAGGTCCATTCCACCTGGGCCAGCTGGCCTTGGCTTGGCGCTCAGTCCAAACCACCTGTGATACATAGAGGGCTATGCCTGTGAGCTGTAGTTAGAGTTTTCCTGCCTGGCCCAGTCAGGACAAATCTCTCTTACCCGCCAGTCCCACAGTCGCTCAGACCCAACCAAGAAAGCACACAGAAACTTACATTGTTTACAAACTGTATGGCTGTGGTAGGCTTCTTGTTATCTACTTTTTCTATCTTAAATTAACCCATTTCTGTTAGTCTATACTTTGCCACATGGCTCGTGGCTTACCAGTGTCTTTACATGTTGCTTCTCATGGCGGTGGCTGGCAGTGTCTCTCTCCAACCTTCTACTTCCCAGAATTCTCTTCTCTCTTGTCCCGCCTATACTTCCTGCCTGGCCACTGGCCAATCAGAACTTTATTTACACAGAGCGATATCCATAGCAGTGAGCAGGGCTCTAATGCAAGTGAATGAAAGGCGCCAACTCCCCTCTAAGAAAATCTGTCATTTGACAACTATGGTATGTTTACTGTTGTTACTATAAACCAGTGGTTTGTTTTCTTAAAAACTAATCCTGGGCTGGGGCGAGGCCTCTGGATAAAGTGCTTTCTGGACAGGAATAACAACCTAAGTTTAGACCCCAGCCCCCGTGTAAAAGCTGAATGTGGCAGCACATGTGTGTACCCCAGTACTGGACTCAGAGATGGGCAGATCCCCAGGCTCACCAACTGCTGGTATGGCCAGAAACGTGAGCTCCAGAGTCACTGAGAGACACTATGTAAAATAAGGAAGACAAGACTACAGAGATGACTCAGTGGTTAAGAGCACTGGCTGCTCTTCTAGAGGACCTGGATTCAATTCCTAGCACACACATGGTGGCTCACAACCATCTGTAACTTCAGTCCCAGCACATCTGATGCCCTCTTTTGACCTCTGTGGGTACCAGACATGCATGTAGTACACAGACATACATGTAGATAAAAACCCATACACATTAAATTTTAAAAATCAGTAAATTAGGTGGAGAAGCCCAAGAGATTAAGGAAGACATCCAGACATCAATCTCTGGTCTCCACAGATCTTCAGACAAGTGCACCTGCACACATACATGTACACATACACATATCACACGTACATACATGCATTAAAAGTAAAAATGAATCCACATATTCTTTTTTTACACAAGTGTACATGTGCCATGGCCTGTCTGTGGTGGTCAACTGCAAGAACTAACAGTCTCCTGCCACCACATGGGTCTTAGGGACAAGCGGGTGGAGTGCCTCAGCCAGCCACACGATTTCACTGGCCGTGAATCCAGATATTCTAAACCAGAGACCTGATGCAGATAAGATGCCTCAGAAGACGGCAGTAAAGCTATGTTTCCCTTCATTGTGAAGACATTGGGGAACCTCCTTGGGAAATCTGTGATTTTAAAAACATCAAATCTGGGAAAATGCCTGTACAAGTGAGATAGGAGCCATGCCTCCTTATTCCACAACCGTTAGACAGCTCAGGCACTCCACCAGGACTTAATAAGGGAATTGTGAATTCATGATCTGAGAGATCTGCCCCACTGTCACATCACTGTCACAGGCTGGGTCCCTGGCTCACCTCTGAGCATCTCAGAGCACAGTCCAGAGTGGGATGAACAGGAGGGCTCCGCAAATGCTTACAAGACCAGACCAGGTTGCTTATTTGCTGGCTGAACCTCCGAAGCAGATGTAAAAAAGAACTTGTCCCCCTCTAAAAACTCCTTCTGGACTTTAGCAAAAATGATTCCATCAAATACTATTAGGATTAAAGACACTATTCTCAGAGAAAAGAAATAAATAAGTTGGAAAGCCCCTGCCTTTTTTGCTTTTGAATCTTGTGAAATCATCCTCTGCCGTTCCTTATCCATCAGCCCCACATTGCTGAGGTGAGGTGCTGTGAAAATGTCTCCCTTGAGCACATCGGGTGGATTAATGCTGGCATCCTATCAGGTACAATTTCTATTTCCATAAAACATCTTTAGACACATAAAAACCATTTAAATGCAAAGAGACACCTCCTCCTCTTCCCCACCAACCCTTCGACTCTGGAAGAAGCTGGCCTGTTCAGGCCTGGGCTCGGTGCCTTCTGCAGGAATTGAGACTTCCTCTCTCCTGCAGAGTGCCCCAGCAGCCTGGGAGCCAGCTAGCTATACAGTGCAGACTCAGTGAAAATGGGACATGAGAGCAGAATATAGGAGCTGAATAGGTTGGGCTCTTGGCAAATGGTAGGCCAAACCTTCCTAGCTCTCTCCTTAGAGGAGAAACAGGACGGTCGATAACTTTGGGCCATTTTGATGGACCTCAGAAGTGACGTCCTGTATCATCATCTAAAGTATGGCCTCCTAGAGCACTCCCCAGACACTGAACATCCAGCGTTACTGACTCTGAGCCTGTGACAAACAAGGAGTACATTAGGCTTGGCGTTCTCAAGGTGGGGTCCAAGTACAAGCTGCATCAGGACCACCTGGGCACCTGCTGCAAACTCTGATTCTCCGGCCTTCCAGACTTCCTGGAGTCAGATCTCTAGGCGTTAACAAGCCCCGGGGGTTGGTGAACACGCTCACGTTTGAGAACCTCTGTGCTGACTGAGTCCTGGAAAGGACAGTTTCTTCTTCTCTTATGCTGATGAAAAATTTATATCGTTTCTCCAAAACTCCTTATGGTTCCCACAAATGGAGGACAAAGACGGTGGCTGTGACTCGGCAAGGTTCTCCAGTGGAGGGAAGGCCACGTTTGTTGAGCATCTGTTGTCTGCACAGTCCCAGACTGGCCTGTGCCTCTCACCACTAATCTTCCTAATCCCTTTCAAGCAGACAGTAGGCTGAAATATGCCTCCACACACACACACACTTGCAGATCACCACCTTACCCTCTGTGACCTCCTTGTAAGACTACATCTGGCTGCGGGGTCTGTAGAGGGGTGAATTACTGAAGACATCCAGCGATGTGAGCCTTCATTCAGTTGGACCAGCGTCCTTCATGAAAGGCTATCTGGACAAAGAGAGGCCTGCACGTGAAGAAGAGAGGCTGTGAGGACACAGGGAGAAGTGACCACCTGAGAGTGCAGAGAGGCTTCTGGGAACCAGCCCCACCAGCTCCTGGATTGTGCTCTAGCCTCTAGGAATCTCTTCAGGGCTCTAGTCTGCTCAAGACCCCGGTCTCTGGGATTTGCTGTGTCAGCCCTAGTGAGCTCACACAGTGGACAGTAGAGAGCATTCTCGGAAAACCAGACAACAAAGTAGCCAAGCATTTACCTGCTGAAAAGCAACACTGTTGTGGAAGTCCCATTAAAGCCACAAATCTGGGTGTAGGGGTGTGTATCTGGAATCCCATGACCCAAAAGGCTGAGGCAGGAAGATTAGGTGTTTGAGGCCTGGCTCAAAAGGAGAAAGAACGTCCATTTTCCAGATGAGGTACTGAGGTTCAGAGAAAAAAGAAAAGATCTGTCCAACATGGGTTTGCTGGTAAGCAAGTGGTTAGAGTCAAGGTTTGCATGCCCACCGCCATTCTGTACAATCCCTGCCTTAGCCATCGGTGAGAACTTCAAGCACATTTTTTAATGTTAGCAGGAACTAAAGAGGCATCAAACTTACTCAGTTAATATACCACTTTGAGGCAGGGGTTCATGAGACTTTATTTTGAAATTTAAAAGAAAAGAAAAAACAAAAAATAAAAAAGCCCACAGACGCTGGGCGGTGGTGGCGCACGCCTTTAATCCCAGCACCCGGGAGGCAGAGGCAGGCAGATTTTTGTGAGTTCAAGGCCAGCCTGGTCTACAGAGAGAGATCCAGGAAAGGCTCGAAGCTACACAGAGAAACCCTGTCTCGGGGGGGGGGGGGAAGCCCACAGACTAAGTATCCTACTGGTATTGAAAAGAAGACAGAAACTCACAGCTGTAGGTGGAACACAGTGGCATAACACCTGCCTGGCATGTGTGAGTGCCTAGGTTTGACCCCTTCACCATAGAAGGAGGAAGGATAGGAACCTGGACTTAGTTAAAATGGAGGGAACCAGTAGATGCCCCGCAGCCAGCGAGCTGAACAGAACCCAGGACCCTTTGTCAACCCATGTATTTTGTATGTTCTCAGAAGCCATCTAGAGAACAAGCTTTAGATGGGAGAATCAAGCATGCTCAGGAGTCCTATGTTAACCACTCCACATGGCTGCTGAGGCAGGTCCTGTGTGTGATCAGGTGCTCAGATATAGGAGCTCTGTGCTCACACTGGGGAAAAGCATGAAGGACCTGGGATGCTGATCTCCAACAAGTGACTGAACCTCTGCATGCACCAGTTTCTTATTCCGTGGGATTGGAAGCACCATAGTCAGAGCAGTGCTGTCTTCTGTAGTGTAGTGAGGAGCAATTGTGTTAAGTCAAGTAAAAGGGAGAGCTGAGAACTGTGCCTCATGCCAAAAGGCCTTTTCTGTCACTGGGGATGTACTTGCCTACTGTTCAAGAAGCCTGGAGTTCAACTCCCAGCAATGCATAAACAAAGCATGGTGCCATTTGCCAGTAATTCCAGCACTCAGGAGGTAGTAGAAGCAAGATCAGGAGTTCAAGGTCACCATTGGCTACCTAAGAGAGTTCAAGGCCAGGCTGTGTTTCATGAAACCCTGCCTTGGGGCACACACATAAACATAAACAGTCTTTTCCTGTTGTGATTATAGGAAAGACTGAAAAATGCCTTGGATCTCTGCTCAGATAAATTCTCCGGAGCTATCATGTTAGTCTCAGGTTGTCCTGATCTGCCCAAGTAACTATGGCTGACCTGTATGCAGACCTGTGGCCTTGTGCATGCTCATCTTTAAGAGTGTGACAGTGAGAAATTGGCTTACAGCTGAATAATGTGCCCACCGTTAGAGCTTGCCGACACAGCTTTGACAAGTAGAGTTCTATGAAAATTAAAACTCAAATACTCCCCAGTGCTCCTTACCATCTTCCCTGCCAAGCCCCTACCATGATGTTGACTCATTAATAGCAGTCATATAATTACTACTAATGCTGTATTAGTCACAGAGGACATGTTAAAACCACAGTGGCTGTGAGGACACATCTCCTGGTGTGTAGGGATGTTATGGATGATGATAACTGGGATGGAAGCCCAAGCTACTGGTGAAGGGATAGACAGGTAGATTTCCAGAAGAACAACTGGAAATCCTGCCAGGATACTACCCAGCGGTATCCATCATTCAGGGCAGAACTGCCAGGAATCTGGATGTCCATCAATATAGGACTGAAAGGCCTGAGAATATGGCTCAATTGGTAGAGCACTTGCCTAGCATATAGGAAGCCCTGGTTTCAACCCCCAGCACTACAAAAACTGGGCATGGTGGCACAAGCTTGTAATTGTAGCATTAGGCAGGTGGAGGCATAAATAACAGAAGTTCATAGTCATCTTAGAAAGTTCAAGGCCAGCCTGGGCTACATGAGACCCTCTGCATCCCACCCCTGTCTTATATACTGATAGATAGATAAATGATAGATAGATAGATAGATAGATAGATAGATAGATAGATAGATAGATAGATAGACAGGTAACTGAGGAAGGAAAACTATGGACCAGCCACACAAGGGAATAGAGTGTATTCGTAGAGAAGATGGTGGTGTGTATAGTCAGGTGTGCATGAAATTGTGAGATAAATGGTATGGAAAATGACAAAGTACAGTCTGAACGGGTAAGCTGTACGCTTTGTGGGTTATATCTCAACATAGCCGTTATTTTTAAAAATAATGTCACAGAAATGTGTTGTGCACCACCGCTCATCCTTTTAAAGCTGCATATATAAAACCCCAACTATGTACTTGTCTTGATCATCTGGATGGATGTAGGTTTAGGGACCGGAGGCCAATCCACAAGAGAAAGAGACTCAAAGTGATAGTCACTGTTCACTGTGGTCTGTCATCACTGAGGCTTGGGGTTCTGAAACCAAGGTCATGTGTCAGCTAAGCTATTTATCTTGAAAAAAACAGAGAAAGATGGAAAGAGACATAAATACTGAATGATACCACTAGCCAGGCACTGTTTCTAAGTCATTAGATACTCATTTTAGATACATAAATAACAACAACAACAACAACAACAACAACCACATTGTTGTTGTTGTTGTTGTTGTTGTTGTTGTTATTATTATCATTTTACAGGGGGAAATTAGTTCCTTCCTCCTGAAGTTCTTCTCATAGGCAGGTTCAGCCAGTGCAATGTACGAAAAATCATCCCCTTCCCATCCAGCTGCCATGGGTGGCTGAAGTCCTGGAACCTGAGATTTCCAGTGGGGTTCTGCAGTTTTCTCAAGATTTTAAAAGTAAACACATCTCACTAGTAATTTTAGGGCTGGAGCTGACAGGTGAGCCAGCACATGTCTCTCAAGTTTGCTTGCAGACCAGTCTTGAGGAGCACAGTTCCAAGAAAACATACACACACACACACACACACACACACACACACACCCCTTACACACACACACAAAAAAACAACACAAAGACACATACACACACAAAACACACAGACAAAACACACAGACAAACACACAGACACACACACAGACACAGGCACATACACACACACACACACAGACACACACACACACACACACACACACACACACACACCATTGCCAGGCACACAGAGGAGTCTCGCAGGGAAACTTTCCAGCTGCAAGCCTGGCCTTCCAAAGCCACAAATGGGGGTGTTCAATTACAGAACGGGGGCAGACAAAAAAATGCGGGCCAAGCTTGCCAGGCACTCAATTGTTTGTTGAATTTGATTTCAGGAGAGCCTGCAGGACCGAAAGATTGACTGCTCAGCCACCGTTTGCATTTCCGGGCTGCTTTAAGTGGCTGAGCCTTTGGGGGGCTTTCTGTCTTGACAAAGGAACCTCAGCACAGGAACCTCGGCACTCTGCAGACTGGCAGTCGCCGCCCACTACCCCCCCCCACACACACACACAATGCCCACTCAGCAGTTGTCTGCAGGGTTATAAAGAAGACCATGCCAGTGCTAGTCTTGATCTAATTTCTAGAACTGACACTCCTGGAGGACCTACTGTGTGCCGCAGGAATGGCGCTGTCTTGACCTCACACCTGTAAGGAAGTGGGTAGGAAATCACTTCTGTCTCCCAGTTCACTTCCAATTCCAGAGCAGAAGACCCACCCTGGAGGTCTCTGTTGTCACTCACTCCCAACCTGCCCTTTCTTTCCTACACTGCCCTGTGTCCCTGCTGAGTCACAGCTGCACTGTTCAAACAGAAGCCACTGAGGGCTGGTGCTAAGCAATAATAATAAAAGGTGGGAACTTAGAGCATGCAGTAGGGAGAGAGGCTCAGTATTGGAGCTCATATCAACACACACACCATCACACATACACACACACACACACACACACACACACACACACACACACGAACGAACACACAAGATGCTCTTACATTCTCTTGTTCCCCTTAG
The DNA here is from genome assembly GCF_903995425.1 of Onychomys torridus. Lineage (NCBI taxonomy): Eukaryota > Metazoa > Chordata > Mammalia > Rodentia > Cricetidae > Onychomys > Onychomys torridus. The sequence goes on from NC_050451.1 coordinate 17,787,929, forward strand.
CCCCATTTTATTCATTCCTGCATACACTTACTCAAAAATATTTATCAGCACCAGTGAGATGGTTAACCTCAGGGTTACCATTCAATTGTCAAACCCACAGATGCAAGGAGAAAGACCACTGACTCAAATCATGGCCAAATTAAATAAAGCAAGCAATTAATTAATGAAAGCAAGCTTTTTTATTCATGCACACAGACTGTCTCTCCCTAAAGGGGTTCAGGAGATCAACAGAGAAAATGGGGGTCTTTATATCTCAGGAGTAGGGAGTTTCCAAGTGGGGGGTGGGGTTGGCAGGCAAATAGACAGGGTTACAGCTGCAGAACAGAACAAGTCAGTCCTACATAGACTCCAGAAACAGAGACATGGTTCCAAGATGGGCATAACAAGGTGGTCATATTAACCTTTGGAAACCAAGACATGATTGCCATTTCCTGGAACAGGCAGTACAGAACCATTTGTGGTTAAGGTTACAGGTGGGGCATAGCCAATCCTTGAGAAACAGAGGTTTAACCATAAACAGGAATGAACTTAGATGTCTTTACTATAAGATGGCTTTTAAGCCTATGATGGAGACAGGTGGAGACAGGCTGGTTTATCGAAATACCTGAGACTCACACAGTAGCAGAAGAAGACTGACCACCACAGTTGTTCCTGACCTCCACACTGGCACATGGCTCATGCCTGCCCTGCCCCCATATGTAAGTAAGTTGTGTTGGTCAGTTTTGTTGTTGTTTTTGTTTTGTTTTGCATCATCTTGTCAAAGCTAGAGTCATCTGAGTGGAGAGAACCTCAACTGAGAAAATATCTCCCTAAAATCGGCCTGTAGGCAAGCCTGGCCCAATTCACTGTGGGTAGTGCCACCCCTGGGCAGAATCTCTTACATAAGAAAACAGACTGAGCAAGTCATGAAGAGCAAGCCAATAAGTGTTAGGGTCTGAGAGAAGTCCCGTAAAAGACAACCAGACAAGATGCAATCAGCAAGAGCATTTACCAACATGCTGGGGCTGCACATCCAACACAGAGGCAAAAATGGCAACCCCCCAAAAAAGCTTACAGGTTCTTTTATACACAACTAACGGAGTTTTAAAAGCCGTGTGATCATTCCACCCGGGACTGACGTACTCAAGTGGCAAGCATGTTGGTAAACCCCTGCCAGCCCTAACCAATTAGAAATGCACGAATACGATTGCCACTTGTCTAAGTCAATCCCAGGTGGAACGATCGGGCCAAAGTCACAGTGGCAAAGCAGGACTCACACCAGCTTCTGAGCCTTCTGCTTTTCTCACTCTACCCTGTGGAATCCAGCAGGATGATTGCTGTGTCTGTTTTCCTGGATGCAGTGCTACCCTTGACTGCTGCTGGGGAAGGGGAGTTCTCTGAGACATGCAAGGACAGCAGGAAACTGAAGAAATCAGAAGAGCGAGGCTGCTTAACCCAAGCCCTCATAGAAGCCCCATTAGATTAATGGCGTGGCTCAACTATTTCCTGGTCACTCAGACCCCCTCCCCCTCTTCTCCCACCCTACCTCTTCTGATAGCAGCGTCTCAGGCTGTGATTTCTGGACCTCACGCTGGCCCATCGTAGGGATGCCCAGGGATGTCCAGGAACTCTACCTCACTTGACCTGACAGGTGCTTGAAGGACTTGAAATGTGAGTGGGGGCATCCCTATGTTGAATGTGGTTGGACTATAAGCAAGGGCCTGCAGATTCCTGCAGTGGTCAGCATTCCTGAACGTGCTGAGGCAGGGATTTCCTTTGACTTCCACACGGCACCTTTTTTTATAGTTTGACCAAGCCAAGAGTTGATTTTGTTGCTCGCAACCTGAATAGTATTGAATAATACATAAAGCTATAGTCTAGTGGTCAAACATGAAGACAAAGAAATCAATATATAATTACAAGCTATGAAAAACTGCCACAGTGAGGAGCAGAAGGATGGGGTCAGAGACAAACAAGGAGACTGTTGGGATGGGTGGCAGGGAAAAGAGTCTTGAGGGGGAGATTCTACTTCAGGTGAAACATTAAAAAGAAGGAAGCAGCCTTTTGAGGAGCAAGGGAAAGCACCTCAAAGTATCTGAAAGGCTCAGGCCAGTCTGGAGACTTACAGGAAGTGAGCAGCGCTGAGGCATGGGGAGAGGGTTATTCTGAGTTGAGTCCAGTGTGGGGTTTTCTCCTCCTAGATAGAGTGGTGCGTGTCTCTGAGGGCGTTCACTTGAGGATAGGCAGAGTACTTTTGGGCACTTGTCTGTCTGTCTGTCTGTCTATCTATCTCTCTCTATCTGTGTGTGTGTCTATGTGTGTTTGGTGGGGTTGTATATGTATATGTGTATGTGTTTGTGGGTGGTTGTGTGTGTGTTTGTGTGGGATTGCATGTGTGTGTGTGTGTGTGTGTGTGTGTGTGTGTGCATACTGTTGCACTTGGGGGTTGTATTTATGTATGTGTCTGTAAGATGGAAGCCCATCTGGGAATGGATGCCTTTATTCTCTTTATCATGTGATTTACCATCTTCCTGCCTATAAGTTCTGCTGGAGTAAGAACTTGTTTCTTCAGGATCAGCCTTGGCAAATTAGAGGTCAACTGTCATGGACTGGGTGGCACTGGTAGTGTATTTGATGAGTGGAGGAAAATTGAGAATGTACAGATGAGGACCCTGGGGGTAATTCTTCCTGCATGCTCCCTGCCCACTCAGCTCAGTCCCACACACAGGCGTGTGTATAAATTATCTATAGCTATGGAACAAATTGCCACTAACTTGGCAGCTTTTAGCTTGTTGATCAGGGCTAGGTTCTTTCCCAAGGAATGCAAGGTATTGAGTGAGGCTGTTTCTCATCTCAGTACCATGGTCTGCTATATGATGTTGTTGGCAGAATTCATTTCCTGTTGGCTCTAGCTCTCAAATACCCACTTTCCTGCTACCAGAGAAGAGTCACTCACAGCATAGATACTGGCTGTTCCCAGGCCAACAGGAACACAGCTTGCTGGGTCTTCCTCTGCTACCAATTACGGAAAACTCTCTGTGTCTAAAGTGCTTTGGCTAGGTTAGGACCCCACAAATAGGAACTTCAGTGATTTCTGCAACATCCACTTACCAGGCCAAGTGCCAGAACTGGGGATAATAGCAGGAAGTGGACCACAGGCTGCCTTGGAATTCTACCACCAATGGAGTTATTGCTGTCTACCAATTCTGGAAACATCTGTGCAATGACTTCAGAGAGGGATCTAGTCTCCCCTAGGGTTCTCATTTCATTTCTGTTGCTGCGATAAAAACATCATGACCAAAAGCAACGTGGGGAATAAAGGGTTGCCTCGGGTCACAGTTTCCAGTTAAAGTCCATCACTACAGGGAAATCAAGGCAGAAGCATCACATCTACATCACAGTTGAGAGCAGAGAGAGAATAGATGTGTGCATTCCCAGTGCTCACTCACTATCTCTATTCTTACACAGTCCGCGACCCAGACACAGGGACCCTGGAGGCAGCAGGCAGCGTTTCCCACATCAACTAACATAACAGAGCAATGCCCTATGGACACGCCCACAGGCAAACCTGATCTAGACAACCCCTCCTAAGAGCCTTCCCAGAAGATTCTAGGTTGTGCCAAGTTGGCATTCAAGCCAATCCTCACAGTAAGCATGCAAGGAAAGGAGCCTTTCCTGTTCCTGCTTAGCTCCCCAGCCCTGTCAAATACCGGTTCCTAGCGCACAAGTGGCTACAAGCCTGCTTAGCTGGAGGCCACAGACCTTTATCCTCTCACTATTGTAAGTGCTCAGAACCAAGCCAAGGCTCTGGAGGTGTGGCCTCTTTGGGTTTCTAGCAGCCGGCATTCTACGGCTGTGGCTGCACAGCTCCACTCTGGGCCTCTACCTTCCTCCACTTTCTCCTCAGTCTGTGTCAGCCACTCCCTCTAACATTGGTGTGCAGAAGACGTGGAGTGCGTCAAGGTCCATCTTGGTCCAGGACAAGCTCCCCTTCGGATCCTCAACTTTGTCATATCTTTTGCCATGTACTGTAGAGTTCTTTTTTTAGCCTGGGAGTTATCAGGACAAGACTGTGTGGGGCCATTTTTCACCCTCCTGTGCTCCAAGTCCATGACCTAAATGCCAATAAATTCAGTTAGCAGATCACAGATGGTAAACTTCCTGGGGATACGGAAGGGCCTTTGTCTTCTCTCGGTGTGGAAGAGGTCAAGAACCGTCTGTGACAACTGTGATATCTAGACCACCTCTGTCTGCAGTTATCTGGTCTCCTTGGCAATTCCCTGCCCATCAGCCAGTCTTTAGCCACTGTCCTGTGGAGAGCCCTACCTCGTCTTCTTCGGACTAGCTGTGAGTCATCGAGTAAACCACGGAAGTCTTGGCCGAGTTCCCAGAAGGGAGACTTGAGGCCATCACTTCCGCTTTCGAGGTCCTTTTTGAAACACCAAAGCTTGGGCTTGGTTACAGCTCTCTCCTGGCTCCCCCTCCCTTCCCTCCTTGCTTTCCTTCTTTCCTTCCTTTCCCCCCTTCCTTCATAAAAGGAAATTTTAAAACTGTTCTTTTTTCCTAATATTCTTTATTTTGTGAACAGGGTCTGGAATTCTTAATCTTCCTGCATCGGCTGCCTGAGTGAGTGCTGTTTTTGGATTGCATACATGTACTATCATGCCTGGTTTAAAAGCTAGTTATTATTATTATCAAATTATTATTATACACTATAATGGATTTCATTGTGGTGTGTGTGTGTGTGTGTGTGTGATTACAGTTGTGTTAACTTGCCCCTCTCCCCATACTCCCTGACCCCTTCCTTTTTTAATTTTAATTTAATTTTATTTGTTAGGTGTCTTCTCTGGATGTATGGTTGTGAACCATGTGCATGCAGTGCCCAAGGAGGCCAGAAGAGAGCATCGGGGACCCTGGAACTGAGTTATTGATGGTCATGGCCCCAGAGGTGCTGGGGATCAAACCTGGGTGCTCCCCAAAAGCAACAAGTGCTCTTGATCAGCCCCTTCCCTTTCTTAAAAAGAAAAAGAAAAAAAAAAATTCTTGTATGTCGAAGCCAAAAAAGTTGATCTGAGGGACAAGAGAGATGGCTTAGAGGTTAAAAGTGCATACTGTTCTGCAGAGAAACAGAGTTCAATTCCCAGCATTCACATGGGGTGCCTTACAACCACTGGAAACTCCAGCTCCAGGATAGCCCATGCTTCTGGCTTTGGCAGACACCTGCACTCAGAGGCACATAGCTTCCCCTGGCCCCCTGCACCCCGACACATACATATAATTAAAATAAGTAGAGCCAGGCAGAGGTGGTGCATGCCTTTAATCCCAGCACTTGGGAGGCAGAAGCAGGAAGATCTCTGTGAGTTCAAGGCCAACCTGATATATAGAATGAGTTCCAGGGCTACACAGAGAAACACTGTCTTGAAAAAAAATTAAAATAAATATATTTTTAGAAGTTGACCTGAAAGTAGACTATAAGTCACTTGTGATTGGGCTAGGGGAGGGGTAGAAGAGGTGGTGATCCTAGTCAGTGCAGGTCAGTGTGTGTATGGAAATAGCACCCAGAATCCCAGCACATATACAATTAACAATGCTAATAAAAACTACCTACATGAAAAAGACTTGCAAAGCCTAAGAAACAGATGATGTTGTATACAGGTGACATCTCATTTCACTTCACAATTCCTGCTTCTGACTCCCAAGTGCTGGGATTAAAGGCGTGCACCACCTCTGCCTGGCTCTACTTATTTTAATTATATGTATGTGTCGGGGTGCAGGGGGCCAGGGGAAGCTATGTGCCTCTGAGTGCAGGTGTCTGCCAAAGCCAGAATGTAATGACTCAGGCTGGTGAAATGCTCAGCAGGGTTCGGATACTGGCCTCCGAGCCGATGGTCTGTGTTCAATCCCTGGAACCCACATAGTAGAAGGAGAGCATCAACTTCTAGAGTTGTCCTCAGACCTTCACACAGAAGCAATGGCACAAGTGGCTCCCCAACCGCCTACCCACACACACTAAGTAAATCAGTTTTGAAATGTGATGACTCCCGGTTTAACCTGGGCTCTGATTACCCTAGTGGGGGCTCTCTGGAGGAACGATGAATATATGATTATTAGATTGGCTTACAGAATAGTTGTTACAATCCAACACTGGCTGTTTCTCATCAGAGAAGAGAGCCAAGAACCTGGTCGTTGATCAATCCACGAGGCTGAGTACCTCAAAAGTCCCACTCTAATGCCAGAGGCCTGGAGGATTCCTGGAGAGCTGCTGGTCTTCAGTCCACGCTGGAAGCCCAGGGGGCTGGAGAGATGGCTCCATTGTTGAGATCACTATCTGTTCTTCCAGAGGCTTTGAGTTGGATTCCCAGCACCCACATGCTACTCACCTTGGAAGTCCAAGGAAGCTGGTTCCAGTGTCAGCAAACAGCAGCATGGTACAGGGTAGATGAACTCAGCAGTGGGTGGGAAGGCCAGGCCACAAAACATGAAAAGCTTTCTTTCTTTCACGTCCTTTTATCTGCGCTGTCCCCAGAAGGCACTGGCCACAGTTAGAGTGGGTCTGCTTACATTAATTAAGGAGATTAAGACAATCCTCCACAAATGTGCCAACCGGACGACCTAAGATAGAAAAATCCCACATTAACACTCTCTTCCCAGGTGATTCTCAGTGTGTCAAGTTGATAATTAAAATGATCAAAAGCCTCACCTACCATCTGGAAAGATTCTGCACAAAGAAGAATACTAGAAAAATGGGAAGGGTGGCATGGTGGCTTATGCCTGTCACTCCCAACTCTTGGGAGGAAGACTGGGAATTCAAGGCCATCCTCAGTTACAAGGCCAGCACAGACTACATAAGACCCTGTCTCAAATATATGAAATGATAATGATGGTAATAATAATAATAGGATAAATGAGCCAACATCAATTAATTACCATGTCCCTTACATGAAGAAAAAGGTGAGTCATTGCTTGCAATGTGGGCTGCAATGTCTCCAGGAAGAAAGCTCAGTGACTGACTGTTCAGTCACCTGACTCTCTATTGTCTCAGCACTCAAGACATATATATTTTCATGACAGCCCTTAAACAATTGAGAAACATATCATGGAAGAAGAAAGCATATAATATACACACACTATTAAGATTAATAATAAAGCAAAGATAAAGCACTTCATAAAAGAACTAACAGTGACCATGATAAGGCTCGTAATCTCTAGGGGATGAAATATTTGACATTCTGTTGTGGAAATGCCAACACACAGATTATCCTTGTTCATTTTGATTGCCATAGCTCTGTACTTCCCCACACAGGGCCAAGCAAACATTTTATCAGCAATGGTAAAGAAAGCCCACTGTTAACTGTACCCCACCAAGTAATTTGGTTGAAGATACGGCAGCCTTGGCAGCTGGGTAGTTAGGATGGTTGCTGCACTCAGCAAGGTGTAAGAACAGCACATCGAGGGTGATAATGAAGCACAGTGAAAGTTTAAAAGGTTACACAGATAAAAGCACTGGCTCCTTTTCCAGAGGACCTGAGTTTGGACCCTAGCAGTCCTGTTGGGTGGCTCATAGCTGGCTAGAACTCTCGCTCCAGGAGATCTGGTGCCCTCTTCAGGCTTCTCTAGGTACCTGCACACATGTGGCATACACACAGAGAGACACATATACATGAAACTATTTTTAAATCTTAAAAAATTCAGTGTGCAGTGGTGATGGCGCACACTTTTAACCCCAGGACTCCATAGGCAGAGGCAGGTGGATCTCTGGGTTGAAGGCCAGCCTGGTCTACAGAGTGAGTTCCTGGACAGCCAGAGCTACACAGAGAAACCCTGTCTTGGAGTGGGAGGGGAGTCACTGTGCCATTATACTTCCATCTCCCTAGTTAGCCCACTCACAGACTGATGCCTTGGACTTGGGCCTGAAGCAGGTGGGACATGCAGGGAGGATGTGGGTCACACTGGAATCTGATCTAGGCCGTCTTCTAAAGAGCAGGTGCCGTGAGGAGGAGGACACGGGCGGGGGGGGGAGGTCACTTGGGCTGGAGGCCTCGTGTCCCTCTCTGGGGGTCATTTGGTCATGGGAGAATTTGTCAGGCCTCACCCTACTGTCAAACAGTCCATGAAGGGAGGAGTGAGGATTAAGAAATAAAAGAAAAAGACAGAGACCCAGAATCGCATCAGGAGGGCTCTGGGTCAAAACCACAGTTGCCTTGAGTTTATTCCTCATGAGCTTTTTATATACCAGCAAGGGGAGAGGCAAAAGACCTCCCCCCCCCCCGAAAGACATCACTATAGTGATATTTTATTTGTATGTTAATAAATAAAGTTGCCTGGGGGTGAGAGCTAATAGCAAGCCATAGCAGAAGCTGGGTGGTGGTGGGGCACACCTTTAATCCCAGCACTTGGGAGGCAGAGCTAGGCAGATCTCTGTGTGTTCAAGGATACAGCCAGCATGGAGACATATCCCTTTAATCTCAATACCAACCATAGAAGACCTGGAGGTCTGTACAGACAGGCAGTGATGAGGAGGTCATGTTGCTGGGTTTATAACCAATGAGAAGGCAGAACAGAAAGTCTATATAAAAGACAGGACACAGGGAGTAGGTCTGTTGCAGAGAGGAAAGACAGAAGAAGCAGTGAAGGGTAAGGTTTTCAGCTCTCAGCTATTGCTCTGACCTCTTGACTTTTAACTCTGCAATTGGCTCTGTGTTTCTTATTTAACAAGACGGTTACATCTACACATCATGGTTCAAGGTACAAGCAAGTGTGAATACTTCCTTAATTCCCAAAACATCTAGTAGTATCCTGCAACCATGCCTTGGGTCAAAACATCCTATTATGCAACCTTGCAGGGCAAATAAGCTCAGACTCTCTGACTTTGAGTCAAGACGGAGTAAGGCCACACTATGGCTCCTCTGTGGGCCCCCACAAGAATTCTCATAATTTCTTGTGCCTCAGTGTCTCACCCGTGACAGAAGCAGGATAATGTCATGTCAGAATGAGTCAGTGTGGGAAGTCCCTAGAATAGAAGAGCCATCGTGCGTGAGAGTTTGCTGGGTCAGCGGTAGGAGTCTGCAGAGGCCTGGGGGACACGGCCTTCCAGCTGCCCCCTGTCCCCTCCCTCTGTGTCCACTCCCACCTCATTGGCTTGCCTTCTGCTCCTCCAATTGTACAGTCTACCCTTGTCCCCCCAGGTTTGGGGCCTCATGGCACTTCAGGCCATCTCTGCAGAGCCCCAGCCTTCCCAGCATCAATCTGGACATGTTATTTCTTTAATGCATTTATTACCATTTGAAAGTTTTATTAAATTTTATTTCTTTGGGGATAGCACAAAGTCCCTCACTACTACAAATTATGTAGCCAAGTTTCCCACATCTGGGGGGGGGGGTAAATTGGAGGGGTCAGAACATCCAGAGTGCAATGGATAAGCCTCACCTGGAAAAACTACCTTCATGGTCATAGGATCTCCCCTAACAGGTAAGTGTTGAAATGGGCACACACACACACACACACACACACACACACACACACACACACAACCCTCCTGCCTCAAAATCCCAGATGCTTTAACAGGCCTGAGTCACCATGCCTATCTCTTACCTTTTGAAATGATTGCATTTTGCCATGTATTTGTTATAGGCCTCCTTCAATAGGGGAACCACCTTGTTCCAGTTTGCCCAGGACTTTCCCAGGTTTTGCTCTGAAAGCTTCCTATAAACTCCAGTCTAAGCAGGCTTTGCTCAGGGTAGGTTATCAGCGGTCAGGGACTAGCCCCCTGCTGTCTCTGTGCCTGAACATCGACTATCCCATAGCAGCTCCCAGTTCACACTCCTGGAATAAATGAAGAATCAAGTAGTCAATGCAATGGAGATTCCGCAGAGGACATTCACTGGGAAGCGCAGTCATCTGACTCAACCAGAGACAGACCGGGTGATCCCACTTTCATCATCTGTCAAGGCTGCTTTAACCTGCTGCTCTAACTGAGACTAGACACCTGATTCTGGCACACTTACCTGTGTTTATATTCCTGTCGCCATGGTTACTCAGGCACCTTCAAGGTCAGCAGCTGCTTTGCACCCCAAAATCAACACATACCATGTCTGGAGACTGGGTGATCAAGGCCAGGGGTCCATTTGGAAGTCAGCACAAAAGCACATGTCATTTCTTTGTGGACTGAATGCCTGGAGCCAGAGCATCACAAAATCACACTTGGTTTGTTGGGGGCTCTGGGCTTACCCTCACCCTACCAGCTGTAGACAAAGAAAGGACACACACACACACACACACACACACACACACACACACACACACACACCTGTCTAAACAAGAGTTAGAGGTTAGAAGGATGTTTCACAGAGTGAAGAAGGGGAGATGGCCAATGGGAAATGAGGAGCAAAGACAGGTTTCTGTTCGCTATAGTAAAGTCCTGCCACCCAGCCACTTAGGGAAATCTAAGAGTTGAGAGAGGAAGCCTGGAATCCTGCCCTGCACCCCACTGTGAGGATGACACCATAGATGAATTGTTAGCCTAAAAGAAGCGCAGCTCCTGTGTGACTATGAAAGTTGTATCTAATCTGCTCCAGCTGTTAGATAGGAGTGTCATTTCCACCCAGACTTTGTTCCTGCAGATGTTTGTTACATTACTGCTGATAATCAGCTGGGCCTGAGTTGGCTGGAGTAGAGATGGTAAGTGGGGCAGGTTACTCAAGGTGAGGGAGTTAATCAATTTCAGTTGACAGGCTGGTTTCCTGCTGTTCCCAGAGTTTTTAACAATTGGACAGAATTACTGTCTCAATCTACCAAAACAATGGGGACTCAGAACAATTTGAGGTCTTCTAAGGAGTCAGTCCAGGGCTGTGTCTTAGTTAGAGTTTCTATTGCTGTGAAGAGACCCACGATAATGGCAACTCTTATAGAGGAAAGTCTTTAATCGAGGTGCTGGCTTACAGTTTCAGAGGTTCAATTCACTATCATCATGGTGGGACACGGCAGCATGCAGGCAGACATGGTGCAGAAGGAGTGACTGAGAGTCCTACATCCTGCAGGCAACAGGAAGTCAACTGAGATACCGGTGGTATCCTGAGCATAGGAAACCTCAAAGCCCGCCCCCACGGTGGCACGCTTCCTCCAGCAAGGCCAAACCCACTCCAACAAAGCCACACGTCCTAATAGTGCCACTCCCTATGGCATTATGGGGGCCAGTTACAATTAAACTACCACAGGCTGAGATGCAGCTCACTGGTTGTGTGGCTAGATTTATGTCATCTTGACATAAACTATAGTCATCTGAGAGGAGAGAACCTCAACTGAAAAAAATGTGTCTATAAGATTGAACTTTGGGCCAACCTGTGGACCATTTTCTTAATTAGTAATTGATAGGAAGGGCCCAGCCCATTGTGGCTGTTGCCACCCCTGGGCAGGCAGTCCTGGATTCTATAAGAAAGCAGGCTGGGGGAGCCATGGTGAACAAGCCAGTAAGCAGCACCCCTCCATGTCCTCTGCATCAGCTCCTGCCTCCAGGTTCTGCCCTGTTTGAGTTCCTGTCCTGGCTTCATTCAGTGATAGACTGTTACCCGGAAGTGTAAGCCCAATAAACCTTTTTTTTTTTTTTTTTTTTGCCAACTTGCTTTTTGGTCGTGATGTCTTATGGAAGCAATGAAAACCCTATCTAGGAGAGTGGTGTAGTGTGTGTTGAGCCTGCCAGAGGTACTGGGTTCAATCCTAGAAACACCAAAAAGTAACTCTAAGGGTAAGTGATTTTAATTTAATTTTGGATATTAACACTTGATATTCATCCTTGGAGTCATGAGGGTAAAATATTTCAGAATACACCCTTTACATAAGAGGGGTGGGGACTTTGAGCTGTGCACACGGGACTAAGATGTCTACCTCCTGCCATTGGCAGCACAAACCAGTGCGGCTCCTACTCCGAGGAAGCGTTCCAACTTCTTGGCTCACAGAAATCTCCACCTTGTCTGTTGTTCCTCTGTTAAATTCTCCTGCTCTGGGCAACCTTCCCTAGATACTGTTATTTACCTGATGCCTTCATGCTTTTGATCTCCCTTTGTGGCCCGGGCATTCTTCCAGCTGCACCCCCCCCCCCATGTCACCATCATCCTGCCTGGTCTCCTCAGGTGCACCACTGGTAGCTCCCGCCTCTGTCTAAACCTCAAGCTTCTGTGGGAAGATCCTGTGCACTGTTAACTCCTTACTGCATTCTCCCAGAGCCCCACACGGTGCTCTGCTCAACACTGCTCAGTCAAGTAGCCAATCAGGCTGATTAAATTAAATCCAAATGCAGATTGGGGCCACCTGGTCTACATGACAAGTCCCAGCCCAACCAGGCCTGTAGAGTGAAACCCCATGTGAAAAAATAAAATTGAATCCACGTGGGACAGTGTCTGAAATTGACAGGACAGTGGAGTGAGAAAGGAGTGTACCAGGTCAGAGCAGAGTTCCGAGTGATTAGGTCACCCTCGGACCTCAGACGGGTGGTATGTGGCTTATGTCACAACCATTTTGTACCAACAAGCAGTGTGTGTATGTGTGTATTTTACATGTGTTGTATGTATGTGTGTTTTGTGTGTGTTTTATGTATGTGTTTTGTGTGTATGTGTGTTACATGTGTTGTATGTATGTTTTGTGTGTGTTTATGTATGTGTGTGTCATGTGCATGTATGTATTTTATATGTGTGTTGTGTGTGTTTGCCATGGTGTCATTTATATGGAGATTTGAAATCTCAGCCAGGCAGTGCCGCTTTCGGGAATCTGATTTCATAACAAGGCAATTCAGAGGGAAACCTGGGCCCAGTCCTTGTATGTGCTCAGCCACAGGGCCTACATAAGCCTTTCTGGTGTCAGAGAGCAGGGAGCCAGGAATGAGTGCAGACTAGGAGCTGCGAGGATTTGTTTGGTCATAAGATGACAGGGGGATAAATCTGCAGTCTCCATGGAGCATTTCCACCCTCTTCCGCCAGCTGTGGAGGAGGATGGGGAACATGTGTCATGACCTGCACCTCTGCCCAGAGGATGGGTTGTGTCTTTTTTCCTGCAACAATCTGTGCTTCTGGCTGACAGCATGGAATTTCCTCCTAGACTGAGCTGGCAACTGCCCATTCAAGTAGCCAATCAGGCTGTGCAAGGGCGGGCAGCAGCTGCGGAGGCAGCAGCAGCAGCAGCTTGCTGGGATCTGCTAAGGGAGGAGGAGGGAGAGGGAGGCCTCCACACTCAACACTCACTCCTCAGTACCCTCTACCTCCAGCCTCTCCCCACTCACCCCTCCCATCGCTAGCATACCTGGTGCTTCACAAAAGTCCTTGGTCAGACCCTGCCTGGGCCCAGGGCTACAGGGCAGCTCTTCTGCCCCACAGAGCCAGGGACACAGTACTATATAACCCAGGGAGGCTGTAGTGGCACCCATAGGCTCATATATCTGAATGCTTAGTCCAAGGAGAGGCACTATTTGAAAGGATTAGAGGGTTGAGAGTGTGGCCTTGCTGGAGGAAGCCTGTCACTGGAGACAGGCTTTGAAGTTCATCCAACCCTGTCTTGCTCTCTCTGCTTGCAGATCAGGATGTAGCTCTCAGCCACTGTTTCAGCACCATGCTTGCTGCCATGATGCTAATGAACTGACCCTCTGAAACTGTAAGCAAGCCCCCAATTAAATGCTTTTATAAGCATTGCTGTGGTCATCGTGTCTCTTCACAGCAGTAGAACACTAAGACAGAGGTCTTCCTGGAAGATGTAGGTCTCAGAGTGTTTGCAGAGATGCTGTCTAGTTCTTATGACAATTAATCTTGACTGTCAACCTGACAGAACCAAGAGATACCTCAGAGTAGTAGGACTAACCTCTGAGTGTGTAGGTGGGTGGTTTCCAGGGGGACTGACTGTGGGGCAGTAACTGAGAAGGAAAGACATTCCCTGAATGTGGGTGACACTGTCCGAGATGTTAGGGGTCCCAGGTGAAGTGAAAGCAGGAATGGAGGATGCCAGCCTTTCATGCAGACTTGTGCCACAGCTCTCCAGGGGCTTCCAGGCATCCCTCTGTCATAGGTTGGTCTTTTTTTTTGGGGGGGGGGCTGCTACCCAACTCCTAAATAAATTCACACCCGGAGGCTTAGTTTCACTTGTGAATGCCCGGCCTTAGCTTGGCTTAGTTTCTAGCCAGCTTTCCTTAACTTATCCCATCTACCCTTTGCCTCTGGGCTTTTCCCATTCTCTTACTCTGTAAATCTTACTCTTACTCTGTGGCTTGCTGTGTAGCTGTGTAGCTGGGTGACTAACCCTGGAGTCCTCCTCCTTCTCTGGCTGCTAGATCTCCAATCCCTCTCCCCAGATTTCTCCTTCTATATATACTCTCTGCCTGCCAGCCCTGCCTATCCCTTCTTCTGCCTTGCTATTGGCCAGTTCTTTATTAGACCATCAGGTGTTTCACACAGGCACAGTAACACAGCTTCACAGAGTTCAACAAATGCAACAAAAGTAACACACCTTAAAATGATATTCTACTACATCCCTCAGTCTGGGCTGCATCAGTGGTCTCCTTGTTCTGAGGCTGCCAGCTTCTTGCACTGAGCCCTGCTAGGTTCTCTATCCCTCCAGCATTCAGCCCTTGGGAGGTCATCTAGCCTCCAATTGTGTAAGCCAACCTGGCAAATTTCCATTTATATTTAAATATAAAATCTCCTATTGGTTCTGTTCCTCTAGAGAACCCCAGCCAATAAAGATTTTGCTACAACAGTGTTGCGTAGACAGGTACCCCAAAATTCAATGGCTTATGGCAATAATTACTTATTCTTACAGTTGTGTATGTCAACAGGAAGTCAGATGATGGCATCTCTGTTGCTTTTGTCTCTCTTCTTCCTGGGACCCGAGGCCTAGCCTAGGAAGGTCTGTCATGGTGGCTGTTGCTTAAATTTCTTCCCAGGAGGAAATGTAAGCAATGCCTACCCTTCTCCAGGTTCCCAATGATAAACTAAGGCACAGTCTCACCAAAGTTCACTCTAGGGAACAAATGAGTTCTTTAGGTCTCTTTACAGAGCATAGGTGAGGGGTTATGTACAAGGCGAAAGCCTTTGCCTAGCAGGGATAAAGGCTTCCATGTAGCCACACAGATGAAGCAGTCTCCTTTCCTAGTCTTCCTGGGACTATATAATCTAGCTCCTCCCTGAGGCCATGTGCAGAACTGTCTACAAGTGGTAGAGAGTGGCTGGATTCTCAGGTAAGGGTCTCACGACCGTCCCCACCCTCTATGAGTGCAAATAAATCATCAACAAGCCTAGCTACTATAATTATTTTGCCAAGGGGGCATAGCTGAACTCCCAAGATGGCAGACGCTTGGCTTGGCAGAGTCACTGACAGTTCAGGAGAGAAGAAGCAGGTTTCAGACCTCTGGCAACATGAGAGACAGATGTTAGTGTTTTGTTAGCCAAAGCACTTGACGCAGTAACCTACAGAATGAGGACAAAACTGTGAAGGGTGTGGTGTAGGGAGAGGTAAAGGCTTGGCCAGTGTGTCCTTGTCCGTGAAGCAGGGCTGTGGCTGGTAGTGTGAACTGATTGCATGATCCCTGAACTCTAACTATCATCACAGTTGGGCCCAGGTGAAGGTTGCTCAGTGGGACTTCCAGTTTCTCTAAACCTCTTGTTCTAGTCTAAGCTCCCATGAATAATATTGCCAAAACGACACACAGAGAACCGGCCCACCATCAGGTAAGGTACCATGCTGTTATTTAGCCCTTCTTTCTGCCTCATTCGTGATGACAGGTCCCAAAATCCTCGTCCCATCCCTCAGCTGTACCCAGACTGTGGCAAAGACATGGCCTGATGGTTAACAGTTTAATCAGCTTCTGACCCAGTGCTGTTCCTGAGCCACTGGGCAGGGTTCTGAGCACAGATCTGAGTGAAGCCTTCTCCAAAAATCCAGTACAAAAACTCTTCAGGCTCAACTTTAGATTTTTGTACTTAAAATAAACACAGTCATAGAAGCTACTTTCTGGAATGGTTATTTTGTTTTTCATGTTTATTTCTCTCTCTCTCTCTCTCTCTCTCTCTCTCTCTCTCTCTCTCTCTCTCTCTGTGTGTGTGTGTGTGTGTGTGTGTGTGTGTGTGTGTGTGTGTGTCATGTGGATCTCAAGGATCAAACTTGGCTTGTCAGCCTTGGTAGCAAACACCTTTACCCACACTAAATCATCTCACCTATTTTTCCTTCCTTCCTTCCTTCCTTCCTTCCTTCCTTCCTTCCTTCCTTCCTTCCTTCTTCTCTCTCTCCCTTTCTATCCCTCTCTTTCTCTTTCTTTCATTCTTTCTCTCTCTCTTCTTTTTTTTTTTGAGACAGGGTCTCACCAAATAGTCCAAACCTCCCCGAAACAATGTAGCCCAGGCTGGCCTGAAATTCCAGATCCTCCTGCCTCAGCCTCCTGAGTGCTAGAATTAAAGACCAGTGTCATCATATACTGCACATAGATGGAATAGTTGTTTTATTATATTTTTTTGTTTTATTTTAGACTTTGTCCAGGCTGGCCTCAAACATACTATGTAGTTAAGTATGGCTTGGGACTTATGATCCCTCTTTTCTACGTCTCCTGAGACCTTGGCTGTCAGATATGCACCACTGTACCCAGCTGGGGTATTTACTTTAAAGGTTACATGATTTCTGTGTCCATCTATCTCCTTATTTGTGACTCCATACATTTTGGCAGGGATATGTGTAGGTTTTCTTGGAGTTTCCTTTTATTATTGGGGAGCAGGAATGTGCCACCACACACTTGTGGAGGTCAGAGGGCGATCTTTGGGAGTCGCTCCTTTCTTTCCTCCATGTGGGTCCAGTAACCAGCTCAGACAGTCAGCCTTGGCAGCCAGGGCCTCACCCACCGAGCCCTCTGGCTGGCCCCAGTTTCTGATTCTCTCACTCTTGCTTTTACTGCCCCCTAGCTGTGCGGTGGCCCTTCCTTCTCCCCTGATAATGGGGCCCTCCTGTTTATGTTTCCTTCTGTCCCTCATGTTGATTTCTCTGAATTCTTCTCTTTATTCTTGCCTCTTTCAGGTTAGAGGCTTTCCCCACGTGTCTAGTGGTCTTCAGTTCTGTGTTCCTCTTAAAGCCATAGTGGAGGCTTAGGGGCCTTCAAGATGTTCCCAGTGATTCCCCAAACTACCCACCTAGGGTTCAGACTTCCTGTGTCATTCATTCCCCTGCCCCCACCCCCAAATGCTGAGTGGAGCTGGCCTGAGTAACCAATATGACATTGCAGAATGAGGAAGTGGGACCCGGCGGCAGCATAAAGACACTGCAGTTTCCACTTCCTAGCAGGGAAAGAAGCATCCGTGATGTAGGTTACTCAGACAGTGAATGTCTGTCCGCCGATGAATAAGATGAAGAAAATGTGGTACAGACTCGGTGGGATTCTATGCAGCTCTAAACATAAATGAACCCATTACAGTTACAGGAAAATGAACAGACCTGGAAGTCATTGAGCAAAGTAAGCCAGACTCAGAAAGACAAAAGCACGGTCTCTGTAATGCGCAAAATCTAGATCTAAAAGTGTGCGTGTGTGCGTGTGTGCGTGTGTGCGTGTGTGCGTGTGTGCGTGTGTGGTCAAACTAGAAAAAGGACCATGTCAGAGGAGGAAGAGAACTGCAGAACGGGAGAAACAATGGGCAATGACAGATATCTAGTAAAGAAGGCGGGAAGCTAGCTCGAGAGGGAAGGAACCAGACAGAGGGCTCCTGACAGGGAGCACAGAGTGGAACCAAGCCACCCAGCTCAGGGTGGCTGGGAATCAGAGTAAGAGAGACCAGGGTCCCCTTACACACTCCAGGGTCCCCTTACACACTCCAGGGTCTCCTTACACACTCCAGGGTCTCCTTACACACTCCAGGGTCTCCTTACACACTCCAGGGTCCCCTTACACACTCCAGGGTCCCCTTACACACTCCAGGGTCCCCTTACACACTCCAGGGTCCCCTTACACACTCCAGGGTCCCCTTACACACTCCGGGTCCCCTTACACACTCCGGGGCCCCTTACACACTCCAGGGGCCCCTTACACACTCCAGGGTCCCCTTACACACTCCAGGGTCCCCTTTCCCTCATGACCTACTTCCTCTACCAAGGCCAACTCCAATACCTTGCCATAGCAGCATCAGCTGGAGATCAGGCCTTCGACTTCTTAGAAACCTTCCAGATCCAGATGAAAACAGACCTGAGCCCAAGCTGCCCTAGCTGTGTGTCCCAGAGTCACGGCCTACAGACACCTAAGAAAAGCTCATTTTTGTTTGGAGCCGCTAAACCACGAGGCAACTTTCTATGCAGCAGTAGATGTTAATTCAGAGATAGAGAGGTGGTTTATGGGTAGGATGCCTGCTGCACAAGCATGAGGACCTGAGTTCAGATCCCCAGCAGCTACTTGAAAGTTGGGAATGTAAGCAGAGCTGTGGGGATGTGAAGGCAGGCATGTCCTTTAAGGGATTGCCCAGCTAGGCTCACCAAATCAGTGAGTTTCAGGTTCAGTGAAAGACTCTATGCCCCCAAAATAAGGTGGAAAGCAATCTGGGAAGACACCTCAAGTTGATCTCTGGCCTCTGCACACTCAAATGTATACACATGCACATGTATCCACACGTAAATAATAGTACATACATGAGAGAGGGAGGGAGGGAGGAGGGAGGGAGGGGTGTTGGCCATCTGGGCTGGAGGAGGGAATTTGAATGTCTAACTCGTCATCGTTTAAAGTTTCAGGCAGTTGTGGATCTGTCCCCGCCCTGTACCCCGCCTGCGGATGGACACGGCTGCCCTTCCTAATCCTCAGCTTCCGGTTTCTTCATTCTGTCACTTCCTGTCTGCTTTCCTTTTCTAAAATATCGTCAGCACTGCTCCTCTGCTGCCAAGTTATAACTCTTGCTTCATTTTGTTCTCTTCGTGAATTTGAATAGTTTTTAGTTTACTGTCCTTTGGGAGAGCCAGACTTGGTATAATCAGTCTGTCAGATGTAGCCAAATCAAGGGCAATGTGTGTGTGTGTGTGTGTGTGTGTGTGTGTGTGTGTGTGTGTGTAACAGATGGGGGTGTGAACAATGAAGACGCCAGAGGTCGATGTTGGTTCTTCTATCATTCCACACCTCAGTTCTTGAGGCTGCACTTCTCACTGAGTCTGGAGCACTCCAATCTGCTAGACTGGCTGGCAGTGAACCCCAGGGATCCTCCTGTCTGCTCCTCCCCAATGCTAGGATTACAGGAGTGACCTGACCCAGGTTTTTACATGTGTTCTACTCACAATAGCAAAGCAAGCACTCTGCCAACTCTCCCCCACCCCCCCACCCCATCCGTCTTCAGAGGTGATCTCTAACAGGACTTTAATTGTCCTTGCCTGCTGAAGACCATGACTGCCATGGCTACTTCCTTATTTGTTCTCCCCACCCCATCTGCATGTATGTGATGCAGGGGATTGAACTCAGGGCCTTGCATAGTGACCAAGTACTCTGCCACTAAGATCTATCTTGAGAAGGATGGTTGTATAGACAAGGGTTTACAGAATCCCCCCAGGCCTGGGAATGTCTGTGTGTCCTGAGGGCTACAGTGCAGGCAGAAGAGATTCAACCCAGCCCTCAGAGGGGACATCAGCAGGGTGGCTGGGAAGAGCTGAGAACAAAGGACTGAGACAGACTGAAGGGCAGGTGGGAGGGCAGGTGGGAGGGCAGGTGGGAGGGCAGGTGGGAGGGCAGGTGGGAGGGCAGGTGGGAGGGCAGGTGGGAGGGCAGGTGGGAGGGCAGGTGGGAGGGCAGGTGGGAGGGCAGGGTGCACGCCACCAAGCCCAGACCCTCCTTGGGACACCTGATGGGAAAAATGGACCCAAAGTTGGTGCAATGATGCCTGTCTACAATTCTAGTGTGGGAGAAGCAAAGGTAGGGGGTTTCTACAAGTCCAAGGCCAGCCTGGTCCTTACTTAGAGTTTGGGATAGCCAGGACTACAAAGTAAGACTTGTCTCTAAATATGTGAAGTAGAGAGAGGCTCACGCTTCACACAGCAGTGTCTTCCACAGCAGATGAGAAATCCACTGCCCAAGGCACAATGAAAGAAGCTTGGAGCAAGGTATGACTTTAAAGCACAGTTGATGTCTCAGAGCTAGTTGGACCTAGACTTCCTCATCCTCTACTTTCTAATATATATATATGTCTGCCCTCAAGGTTACTTCTTGATCCAAAACGGGCAGCCAGCATCACAAGTCAGAGCAAGACACACAAGCATAGAAAGAGGTCTCTTGTTAAGACTACTTTCCTGGGAGGCCTAATAAATCCATCCTTGATCAGAAGCAAGTTACATAGTCGCATTTAGCAGCCAGAGATTCTGAGTAATCAAACTGATTGATTGATTATTGATTGACTGATTTTGATACTGGGGAGGAAACCCAGAGCTTCATAAAAGGTAGGCAAAGACTCTGCTAAAGCCACTCCCAAGCCCTAGGAAATCATTATTTATTCTTGTTCATGGTGCACCCAATAAGGAAGGAGGAAGCAGAGGAGAGATACAGGGGTGGCAACTGGGCACCTCTGTGTTTGACAAGACACAAAGGTCAGGCCTGGCATAGGAACATTTAGGGCAGAGGTTTTTCTAGGCTCAGAGAGAATGCCTCCTGGAGCTTTGCATGCATTGCCTAGGCTCTTCAGGGAGGAAAACCAGCCTAAGGGCAGAAACATGCTGGTTTTGACAGTAGTGTTTATTTATTCAGAAGCCTTAGGCCAAAAATTAATTAAAAAAAAAAAAAAAGTGAAGACCAGCTGAGCATGCTCAGGTGGGCTGTGGCAGCAGAGAACAATGCAGGGCAGTGGAGTGCTCCTCCTCAGGTGTCAGGTGAGCTAGACAAGGGGGGATTTTGGGTCCTGGTCTAAAGGGTGTGGTTGTTTGAATGAGCAATGTTCCCCACAGGCTCAGGTGTCTGAACACTTGGTTCCCTGATGCTGGTGCTGTTTGAGAAGGTTTAGGTGACATCGCCTTGCTGGAGGTAGTTCTTCAAGAGTGACAGGCATTGAGAGTATGCTGCCCTACTTCCGGTTCGCCTTCCCTGCTTGTGTTTGAAGATGGGAGATCCCAGCTTGCTTCACCAGCCAGCCACTGAGGGTGCCACTTGCTGCTGTGCCTCCCGGCCACGAGGCACTCATCACTCAGGGACCGCAAGCCAAAGAAACCCTTCCGTAAGGTGCCCTGCTCAGGTCTTTTATCACAGCGACAGAAAAGTAACTAACACAAAGGGATATCGTCCTTTATGGCGGGGAAGGCATGGTGATGGGATGGGTGGCAGCTTGCTCACATCAGAGTCACTTAGCACAGCACTCCTCATATGACTTCATATGCCCTTCACAGCAGACCCACCCAGCTTCTGTGACCACAGCAGTGCCCGGCTGCGATGGTTAATATGGTCAGCCTAACAGGATCTGGAACCACTGAGAAGACAAGGTCTGGTCACACCTGAGAGGAAGTATCTAGGCTGGGTTAATTAAGGTGGGAAGACCCACATTGACAGTGGATGACACCGTTCCATAGGCCATAGTCCTGGACTGAATGAATGGAGAAAGTGAGCTGAGCACCAGCACCCAGGACTCTGCTTCCCGACTGTGGGCATAACATGATCTTGTGCTGACTAGTCTATGTCAACTTGACACACAAACCAGAGTCATCTGAAAGGAGAGAACCTCAATAAGATCCGACTGCAGGCAAGCCTGTAGGGCAGTTTCTTAATTAGTGATTGATGGGAGAGTGTAAGGAGAGCCTCAATGGTATATATATATCTTAGGGGGCTCTAAGGGGAAAACAGACTCACTGATACAGGATGAGTAAATCTACTTGCAGCGTCCTTGGAAAGCTGGGGATGACCACATGCTGCTTCACATCACCTGATCCATCTTCACCCCCCAAGAGATTGTGACCCCCTTTCTCCCCCTTTTTAAGTGGTCACATAGGCAGCCAGCCAGTCTCAAACACACAGATGTTTATAATAATTATAAACTGTTTGGCCCATTGCTCAAGCTTATAACTAACTAGCTCTTACACTTAAATTAACCCATAATTCTTATCTACATTTAGCCACAGGGCTTGTACCTTTTCTCAATCCAGCATTCTCATCTCACCTCCTCTGTGTCTGGCTGGTGAGTCCAGCTCTCCTTTCCTTCTCCTAGGCTGGTCACCCTGTCTACACTTTCTGCCTGGCTACTGGCCAATCAATGCATTATTAAACCAACAGAAGTGACAAATCTTTACAGTGTACAAGAGCATTTTCCCACAGTATTTCTCCTTTTTTTTTTTCTTTTCAGAACAAAACCCCTGAATCTAATCTCTTGTTTAGCTTTTTTCCTGACCATTATCCATAACAATTTGTAACCAACATTCTAAACAAAGACGAGCATCCATAGTCCGTTTTTGGGGGAGTGTGGGAGTAGTTTTCTAGGCTACTTCCTGCTGATTGGTGGTGATAGTAATTTATGGGGACCCAAAGAAAATTTAGGGTTCTGGTCAAGTCCTGACTGGAGTCGTCTGTGAGGCTGCATCACCTCAGCCAGCAGCCTTGAAGCATTTCTGGATGCAGAACTCAGAGGAAATTGCAACAGAGGTGCTCTGAAACATTGGATCATCTGAGCCATCTGTTCCCATTGGAGATTTTTCAGGGAGTCTTGCTTAGTCAAACTGTATTAACCTGGAAGCAATCCACAGCTTCTTATCTTCTGTGGAAACAAAAGCAGAGCCTCTTTTCCAAAGTAACATATCCTTAAACCCAAATTTTGAAATCAAGATACCTTTAAGATATATATGTTGGTTTAATGTAGCAGCCCCTACAATCAAATGTCTCTCTGTAGTTAAAAAAAATCCCAAAGACAACACAATAATACATAGTATCCAGACTCTCTGTGTATTTTCCATTTTTATGTGGCCTTTTTAAAATTCTATTTCTTTTTTAAGGACTTTATCTTTTTTCTCCCAAGCCTATGTATATTTTTAAACATGGCATAACCCATTTAGAGGGTTTTTTGGGGGAGGGGGTTGTTTTGTTTTGTTTTTTTGTTTTTCTCTCTGATTCTGTCTTATTGTGTGTCTGTAATCCTCTTCCGACAACTGCTAAGCTGCATGGTTGGGATGGAAGTTGCGGCAGCCCCGGCTGCTGCCTCCACCCTATTTGGCTCTTCAGCATGGCAGAGGTACCGACAAGTCATGCTTACCTCCCCAACTCTGGGAAGTAGTATTAAGTAGCGTGGAGCTGTGCTCTTCAGCCTGCAGGCAGCAGCGGGGGCTGGGAGAAGCCTGTCTGTGCCAAGGCCTGTGAGAGCCACCGCCGGAGCCCACCATGCCACTTAGCTCATGACAGCTGGTGGCCATCTCGTAGGCAGTCATCAGGAGACACATCTCTGCATTGCTGCTGACATGAGACTGTGAGACCAGGAAGGCCAGTGCAGCTCCATTTCTGGGTGTTAAGAATCCCTTTTAAGCTGTATCAGGTCTATGTGGATCAATGCCTGACAGTGAGCGCCAATCATAACTAGACACTTTTCTTGTCCCACCCTGGTCTGATGGTCCCATAGCCACTTTTAAAATAATCACTCAGAGGCTTAATATTAGTTACAAACTGTTTGGTCTTATCTCAGGCTTATTGCTATTACATCTTAAATTAACCCATTTCTATTAATCTATGCATAGCCACGTGTCTCGTGGCTTTACCTGTATGCTGTTACATCTTGCTTCTCCCCTGACTCTGCCTTCCTTCTGCCTGTATTTTTGCTTGGATTTCCCTCCCACAGCAGGAAAGGGATCAGCCCATTGTCATGGGTCCATCCCGGGGCTGGTGGTCCTGGATTCTATAAAAAAGGCTGAGCAAGCCATGGGGAGCAACCCAGTGAGCAGCACCCCTCCATGGCCTCTGCATCAGCTCCTGCCTCCAGGTTCCTGCCCTGCTTGAATTCCTTTCCTGACTTTCTTTGATGAAAACTCTGATATGGAAGCCAAATGAACCCTTTCTTTGCCAAGTTGCTTTGGTCATGGTGTTTCATCATAGGAACAGTAATCCTAAAATACACCTCAGACTCCTGTAGCTAGACCTCCACACCATGATGGACTACACCCTTGAACTGAGAGCCAAACCTTTTCTCCCACAAGTCGCTTCATTGGGGTGTTTCCTCACAGCGACAGCCTACCCCATTCCTAGTTCAAGATAAGCAAGACCTCTGGCTTCAGGCTTGGGTGCGGCGAGGACGACTTGCCACGGCCTGACTGTCGTTTCCGGGGGAGAGGTCATGAACCACGTCCACTGTTGTAGCACACTTCGCATGCGATGGCAAAAAGTCCACACACTGAGTGGCTTATGGCACCAGTTACTCTTCTCCTCACAATAAGAAAACGCCCAAAAGAAACAGATTGAGGAAGGGAGGTTTGGTTCAGTAGATGGTTTAAGGGGCTACAGTTCACCATGGAGGGGTCGGCATGGCAGCAGGAGCATGTCGAGGCTGTGTCTGCGGGAACGTGAGGCAGCTTGCTCCTGTGGCTTCAGCAATCAGGCAACAGTGAGGGAGATGAGTACTGGCACTCAGCTGGCTTTCTCCTCCTCCCCTTTTCATTCTGTCTGGGCATCCAGCCCACAGGATGGCACAGCCTACATCTAAGGCACTTTCCTCCTCAATTAATCCTCTCTGGAAATACCCTTTCAGATACACCCAAAGGTAGGTCTCACTGGTGCCTTAGGCACTTCTTAATCCAGTTAAATTGACTATTGAAATTAACCATCACACTTACAGACAATGGGAGTTTACTCATGGTTCCAGACACGCAGCTGGGAAGTCCTACACTGGCAGCTTGCATGTTTGCATCGTAGACAATGCCTCCCCGCTGGACTTCCTTGGAATGGAAGGGGGACCCAGGCTCCCCAGGATGTTGTTCTACTACAGTCATCCATCTCCGCCTTCATAATCCCTGCACCTCTGAAAAGCTCTTATTTGGGCAAATGCTGCTGCCTGCATGCTGGGTTCCAAGGCCTGAATGGTACTTCCATCATGGGGACAGTTGTGCTAAGGTCTGAGGGCCTGTTACATTGTCTCAAAAAGAGAAACAAAGAAACAAGATCACAGCTTGCTGATGACTGGCTGAACGTTGGCGATCATAAACACTGCCAGCAGAGATCTTCTTAGACCCTGCCTCAGAGCAAAGGAAGTGTCCTGGCCACGTGCTGGATCTTCATTTATAACTTCGTCTGCTACTGTCCAGGCCAGCCCTCAGCCCCAGCACCTGGGACGTTATTCTGTGTAATTTTACAAGAAAAGGAAGTGCAAGAAATCAGAACTTCCTTCTTGATAGGGGAAGACTTGGGCCTGGCCAGGGTAATGTTCTCTGTCAGGAGTTTTGGGGCTGATGAGTGATACAAAGACCAACTACAGGAGAAATGCACAGTAGATCCTGCCCGCCACCTCTGCGGTTGCTCACCCTGGCTTCCTGTGGACCCTGGCTTCCTGCCCTGTTCCACACCACGGGCGGTACTTCAGCTCCAGTAGCACCCTCTTTTCCTGCTGTGGGCTCTTGGTTTCTGCAGTACAAGCATCACTGATGTGCCAGTTACTGTGTCCCCTGTTAGGAGCCAAGGCCCCAGTCAGTGACCATTATGGTTTAAATGTGAACTGTATTCCATATTTCCATGTGTTTGAAACTGGTCCTCAGCTGCTGCTGGTGTTTCAGGAGGCTGTGGAATCTTTAGCGGGTAAAGCCTCTAATGAAGGAAATGAGTCACTGGAGGTGGACCTTGTGATGGACTGTGAGCCAGGATGGATCCTGAGTCCAGCCTCACTTCCTACTTGGACTCTGCCTCCCGATTGTAGGCACAGTATGACCAGCCATCTCACGTTCCTACTGACATGCCTTCCTTACCATGACAGACTGTGCTCTCTCTTAAACTATAAGTGAGAATAAAGCCTTCCTCCCTCTAATTGGGTTCTGGTCAGGCATTTGGGCACAGCTACAAGACAAGCAAGGGATGCAGCAACTCTCCTGGGCCACTGACAGTGAGGAGACAGGTTTATTAGGTTTGCTTGCATGATACAGGCTGGGTGTCCAATGGTTATCTGCATTCTGAAGCGCTCCAGAACCCAAGCAGCTGCTCAGTCCACAAAGATGGTTGCCTGCGCAATCCCAATCTTGTGCCAAGGTCTGGAGGATTCCTGGAGAGCTGCTGGTCTGAAGAAACTAGGTTGTAATGCTAAGAAAAGACAGCAGCAGTGGTAACAAGAGCAGACAAAAGAGCAGCCATGCTGCTTTTGCGTGTGGAGGCATGTGTGAACACACACACACACACACACAAGTAAATAAGAATGTAATAAAATTTTAGATACATACTAGCCATCACAAGGACCATCTTATTCCATGAAGATGAAGTCGTAAATAATATGATAATGTCACCATGCTTGCTGCAGCCCGTGGCTTTGACAACTGGCTTCTGCCCGTGTGTGTGTGTGTGTGTGTGTGTGTGTGTGTGTGTGTGTGTGTGTGTAGTGGTGGTGGTATAACACGATAGAAATGTGCAGCCCGTGGTCCGGCAAGATGGTTCAGCAGATGAAGATGCTCCCTGCCTAGCCTGGTCAACTGAGTCCCATCCTGGGGCCCCAAGTGGTGGAAGGAGAGAGTCAGCTTTCCAAAGCTGGTCTCTGACCTCCGTGTGTGCAGTCTGCTGCCTGCGCACACAAGTGAATGAATGATACGATGTAGAAATGCGCAGCTCCCTCCTTCTGATAAGTTCAACAAGGATGCTTCAGCCGGCCTCACTGTGGTGTTTTCCAGGGAGCTCACTGCTGCAACACTGGCCTGCTGGCTGTGCATGCCTCTCCTACAGAGCAGAAATGAGGGCGGTACCCGAGCTGCATGAACACCCGAGCTGCATGAACAAGCTTCCCCACCTTCTGCGGCTTAGCTGACCTTTACTTTTAAACCCTGACTCTGATCTTCACTTGGCGTTCACAGAAGCGAGTCCCCTTAGTCTTCTCCACTGACAGGAGTAATCCCCCCTGTAACTTGAGCTTTTAAAGTGTGGCTCTTCCGGCTGTTGGAAAGGGGGCCCTTAGGACCTGCCTTTGTAGGCGAGCCTCCTCTTCACACAGATGGCCTGTGCCCAGATCCGGGAACACACACCTTGGTGTATCCTGGGGTGTGGCAAGCCCAGGCAAGTGCCGGGAAGGGAGCTCAGACCTGGCACTCAGACCTGGCACTCCTCCATGTCTGCACAAGTGTGCTCCAAGGCCAACCTCGGAGGAAGGAGGGGCTGAGAGAGGCTGTAGGCAGAAGAGAGGAATGGGATGGGAGCATTGGGGCTGTCCTACAGAGAGGCAGGGATGCAGAAGCAAGGTCAGCCCACCCTTGCTACATGACTGTTGACTGCTGCTGGCTACTGAAGGGGGCCACAGGGTGCTGCTTAGAGGCCCACGCCTGCCAACAACCGGCTTTTTGTTTTTCTTGTCGTTATTGCTTTTCTGTTCTGTTTTGCTTTTGTGTTTGTTTTGCCTTGATGCTGGGAAAGGGGCCTCTTGGGTGTGTGTGGTGGGTGGTTCCTGAGGTGTAACTGTTTGCATGTGAACACCCTAAACACACAGAAGGGAGAGCCCCTTCAGATTGCCCCTGCAGATTGCCCCTGCAGCAGTCCCTCAGCTCAGCTTGTTACACTTCCAAATGGCCCACAAACAGTGAAGGGCAACAGG
The DNA here is from genome assembly GCF_903995425.1 of Onychomys torridus. Taxonomy (NCBI): domain Eukaryota; kingdom Metazoa; phylum Chordata; class Mammalia; order Rodentia; family Cricetidae; genus Onychomys; species Onychomys torridus. Next base: position 17,815,603 of record NC_050451.1, read on the forward strand.
GCCGGAAAGGCCGGGCTGTGTCAGCTGGGGACAGCTCTTAAAGTCACGTGGACTCCCTGTGGGGTCAATGATGGCTACCCTGGTGCCTCAGCTCAGCTTGCCCCTGTCCCCTTCTGCTTCCTTCCAGGAACTCTTCCCAGGGGTGGGCCTGTTTAAGCAGTCTACCAAAGTCAGCTTCCCCGAGGCTTGCATATGAGCACCCTTAACAGGTCAAAAGTAAAGTGTGATAGGGCAGGGCTTAGTGGGATAATTCTAAAATGACTCTCAAGTCCCGATTCGCAGTATGTGCTCTACATGGCACCTTTGCCATCTCTGTGTATATCACTTAGAGGTGTGAAAGGCCACCCTCACAGTTACTTCTGTCTCCAGTTACAGAAGCCTCAGCCAAGGGATGGACTGGGGATGGCTTGCCTGAGGTCACATACCTTAGAGGGCATGCCAGCATTTGACCCCAGGCAGGCTGGCTCGGAATCTGCTGTCAGTGCCTAGCTGAAGTGCCTCTTCATTGCAGGGTTCTGCCTGCTTTGTGTCTTGGGACTGTTTCTATCCAGCCAGGATGTAAAGTGAAGGAATCAATTTCCATCGCAAGCACAGTCGTGGCTAAGGAGGTAGAAAAACACAAATACGTGAAAGGGAAGAAGAGCATGCAGCCAGGTGTTGAGACACACACCTGCAGTCCTAGTGATAGGCAGCCTGAGGCAGGAGGATTGCAAGTTCCAGAATAGGCTGGGCTACATAATGAGGCACTGTCTCAAAAAGGAAAAGGAAAGAGAAAGTCAGAAGAGACTAGAACAGCGTGAGTTTCAACACCAATAGGCAAATTTGGGGGAGGGGGAGTAAACTTTTGTTTTGTTTTTTGAGACAGGGCCTCATGTAGCCCAGGATAGCCTCAAACACACTGTGCAGCTGAGGCTAGCCTTAAACTCCTAACCATCCTCCTGTCTCTACTTGAAATAACTTCAAAGACTGAATGGTTAACATAATCCTGGGCAAGAAAATTGTTCTCTCGGTGATCTTTTTCCCAAGACAAAAATCTAGCTGGGCAAAAACCTGTAAGTGAACACATGACTGTGTCCCATGTTCTGGGCCCTAACAATAGTAACTCAAACCAGGTCTACTTCCCAGACCCACACTCTTCAACAGGGCTTCCTGCATCCATGCATTGTATACCTGTGCTGATTCCCCAGGCACACCTGGAGTGCACCTCGTGCCTAGAAGCCTGGAAACATGCTGATGTGACCGCACAACGGCTTTTAGTTTTTAATTCCTTCATATGTAGTATAATCAGGAACAGGCTAGTCAGGTTGTGCTGCCTTGGCAGAGTGGGACTTGACATGGAAAGGACGTGTTAGCCCAACAGGCAGCACATACCCATAATCCTAACCATTTGGATGACTGAGGCACAAAGTCCTTAAGTACAAGGCCTACGGAGCGAGTTCAAGGTCAACCTAGGAAATTTAGTGATACCCTGTCTCAGAGTAAATATATATATACATACATATATATACATATACACACATATACATATATATACACACATATACACATATACACATATATATATGTATACACATACACACACACACACACACACATATATATGGCTGAAGACATAGCTCAGCGGTGGAGCACTGGCCCAGCATGTACAAGGTGAGTACCAGAGAGGTGGTGAGGCTCGTGTCTTTTAACTGGGCAGCCTATGGGGAGCAGTAGAGACTGTGGAAAAGTAGCAATAATGTGTCTATAGGACCAGGAAAGACTTCAGTTCACAGTCCATTATGGCCTTGCTGCCAGAACTATGTATTTTCATAAAGAGATAGTAAGGTAGGGTTTTATGCAAAATCTTACTATTTATACATTAGCCAGAGACTTGTGAACTCTCTAGAGGTTTGTGCATCATGTCAAGGAAACTCTCCTTTACCTTATGTGGTGTGCCACCCCACACTGTGCATGGTACATATTAGAACCCTAGGAGACAAATCATTTCAACTCAAGAAACATTCATTGAATTCCTAGTGAACACCCGAAAGTAGGCCAAGGTAAGGTTGACTGAGACACCACTCTCATTACCCTTGGCTCGTGTTCTAAGAGACACGACAAAAAGTCCTTTGTGAAGTGAGGGGTCAGGGCACCAGAGTGCCAGGGGTCAGGCCAGCACGAGGCTGGAAGACGAGACAGCCAAACAGGTGCTGGACCTTGGGTGAGCGCTGGCCAGCTGGTAGAAAGAACATGCTGAGCCGTGGCTTGGTGGGTGAGCCAAGTGCTGGTGAGCACTGCAGTGAGTGATGGAGTTCCAGACATCAGAAAGGACAGGAGCATCAGCTTTGAAAGGATGGAGAAAAAACAAGGGCAATGACAGACGTCCCATCTACGATGTGAATGAGGTCTCGTCCCTGGCTTACAAGCCTGTCAGATGGATGATGGATGGGTTCCTCCAACAAATATCCTCCTAAACTTGGTGTTGAAGACTCTGAGGCTGCAGGTCACTAAAACTGTCTTTCTTATGGGGTTTAGAGAAACAGTAAACAGTGGAGAAGGACCTAAGTGAGAATGTTGGAAACGCACTGGCCTTAAGAGAAACGGCAGTGAGGACGAGAATGTTCCAGAGACTTGAAGGCAGATGGCGCGTGACCTGGCCACAGACGTAAAGAAAGAGACAGCAGTGTAATAATTCCGGAGCCAGGCTCCAACTCCAAGAATCAATTAACGATGATATCTTATGACTAAGCAAAACCAAAAGCTGAATCAGGAGAGCAAAGGGCATTTGAAAAGAGAAGAACGTATTACTCATGCTCTAACTGTCTTGATCCCACTTCTATTTTCAATGTTTCTCAGTGATCTGAGCTACAAGGGCATGCATGCATCGTGGATACAGACTGTAAACACTGTTTACAGTTTGCAGTCAGCACTTCATTTAACATCACAGGCATTTCCAGGACGACCACTGTAGCCTGAGCCGGCGACACTTTCTGCTCTATTGTCTGTCCACTGGGCACAACATACAGTGTTAACCTTTCCCTCTGTCACATTTAGAAGTTTCATCTATTTTCATGCTTATGAACATAAACACCTTTACACGCATATCTTTTTTTCCCTCTTCTTCCCTATAATTTCCTCACATTAAGTTTCCGGAAACACGGGGCTAGAGAGATGTCTCAGTGGTTAAGAGCACTGGCTGGTCTTCCAGAGGTCCTGAGTTCAATTCCCAGCAACCACATGGTGGCTCACAACCACCTGTAATGAGATCTGATGCCCTCTTCTGGCCTGCAGTCATACATGCTGTATACATAATAAATAAATAAATCTTTAAAAAAAAATTTCCAGAAACAGGAAATGAGTGGGTCAAAATAAATTCTTAAGAGTTTGTGTTGCAAGTTGCCAGACTGATTTACAACAGAGGTCAAAGGTCAAAGGTCAAAAAGGAGCTGGAGTGAGAAAGGGTAGGGAAATAGGCAGAAAGCATAACATCACAGAAGGCTATATCCTGATTGGCTTTATCTCATATGTATTTAGTGCCTGCCACACAGTAAGCAACCAATAAGAGTGAGTGGCTGATTTCCGTGTTCACATTTTACAGCTCAAAATTGATTTTTCAGGGTCTTGGGAGATGGATCAGTGGTTAAGAGCACTTAGTGCTCTTGCAGAAGACTGAGGTTTGGTTCCCAGCACCCAGATGGCAATGCACAGTCCCCTGTTGCCCAGTTCCAGGGGATCTGATGTCTTCTGCTGACCTCTTCTGGCTCCTGCACATACACAGTGCACATAAGTACACGTAAAATACAGTAAAATAGTTTTAGATTTGTTCTACTTTCAATGATGTGTAAATGTGTATGTCTGTGTGAGCATATGGCGTGCGCGAGTGTCCAAAGAGGCCAAAGGGACCAGATCCCCTGAAGCTGGAACTTCAGGCAGTTGTAAACTGCCTGATATGGGTCCTAGGGATAGAACTTGGGTCCTCTGGAGGAGCAAAGCGTGCCTTTGACCACTGAGCCAGCGCTCTAGCTCATAATTTTTTCTTTGAAGGTTTCTTTCTCAGGGGCCAGTGAGATGGCTTAAAGCAGTGGTTCTCGACCTTCCTAATGCTGAGACCCTTTAACATGCAGTTCCTCAGGTTGTGGTAACCCCCAACCATAAAATTATTTTGTTGCTACTTTGTAACTGTATTTTTGGTAGTTATGACTCATAATGTAAAAAATCTGTGTCTTCTGAGGGTTTTATGCGACTCCTATGAAAGGGTTATTCAACCTCCAAAAGGGTCACAACTCACAGGTTGAGAACTGCTGCCTAAAAAGGTTAAGACGCTCAGCACCCAGCCTGATGACCTGAGTTTAAGCCCTGGGACTCATATGGTGGAAGGAGAGAGCTGATGCCTGCTGGCTGTCCTCTGACCTGTACATAACACATGATCCATAAAAACGTTTTTATTTTCAGGGCTGGAGAGATGGCTCTGTGGTTAAAATTGCACACTGCTCTTGCAGAGGATCCAGCACCCATGTCTGGTAGCTTACATATGTTTGTGACTCCAGCTCCAGGGGATCAAACACTTCCTGGCTCTGTGGGCATCTACATTCACATGCACATTCCTACCGAAGGCACATGTATATAACCATGACTTTGTAAAATTTTTTTTTTTTTTTTTTTGGTTTTTTGAGACAGGGTTTCTCTGTAGCTTTGGAAGCTGTCTTGGAACTCACTTTGTAGACCAGGTTGGCCTCGAACTCACAGAGATCCATCTGCCTCTGCCTCCTGAGTGCTGGGATTACAGGCATTCGCCACCACCACCTGGCATAAAATTTTTTAAAAATGGATTCTTCAAGTACATTTGCTGTGGGGAGTGAATGATTTGCAAGGCTTTGCTTTTGTTGCTTTGGCTTGTGATCCAAAAATAGAATGAAATTATCGTAGATTAGCTGGCTGGGGAGAGGGAGGGCTCAGTAACTAAAGTGCTTGCTGCTGAAAAGGAAGACTTGAGCTTGGATCCCCAGTACCTACATAAATGTCATGTGCCTGTGTAGCTGGAGTTTTCTCTGGTCCCACCAGGCCCACAGCCACTCAGACCCAAATAAACACACAGAAGCTCATATTATTTTTAAATTATATGGCCTAATGGCTCAGGTTTCTCACTAGCTAGCTCTTACATCTTAAATTAACCCATTTCTATAAATCTATACTTCGCCATGTGGCTTGTGGATTACCTGTACATTTACATCTTGTTCCTCCTGGCGGTGGCTAGCAGTGTCTCCCCTGCTCTGTCTCCTTCCTCTTTCTCTAGTTAGAATGTCCTGCCTAACCTTATTCTGCCTCACCATTAGCCAAACAGTTTTATTTATCAACCAATCAGAGCAACACATATTCGCAGCATACAGAATGATATCCCAAAGCATGCCTGTAACCCCAGTTCTGGGGGCATGGTCAGAGGCAGGAAGTTCCCAAATATTCACTGGAGAGCTCTAGGTTCAGTGACAGACTATCTCAAAAAATAAGACAGGAAGCAATTGAGGAAGACACCCAACATTAATTTTTGGCTTCTACATGCACACACATTGGCAAGTATACACACATAGCGCGTGCGTGTGCGCGCACACACACACACACACACACACACACACACTAAATTAATTAAAATAAAAATAATTTGGACCAAGATAGCAGGTTGAGAATATGTTTTAGATTTCCCTATAAATCCCTAGAAAACAATGCCTATACTTTTTGTAAGTGGTGGTACATACCTGTGATCCTACCACCTGGGAAGCTGAGGCAGGAAAACCCAGAGTTCCAGGAAAACCTGGGATACAGAGTGAGTTCAAGGCCAGCATAGGCAACTTAGACCTTGCCCCCAAATTAAAAAGGGCTGGGAATATAGCTCAGTGGTAGAACACTTGTCTAGTATAGATGAGGCCCTAAATTCAAGTCCCAATGCCATGAAAAGAAAAGAAGGAAGTAGCTGGGTGGTGGTGGCTCCTGGTCTACAGAGCGAGATCCAGGAAAGGCACAAAGCTACACAGAGAAACCCTGTCTCGAAAAACAAAAACAAAAGAAGGAAGGAAGGAGGGAGGGAGGGAAGGAGGGAGGGAGGGAGGGGGGAGGGAGGGAGGGAGGGAGGGAGGGAGGAAGGGAGGGAGGAAGGAAGGAAGGGAGGGAGGGAGGGAGGGAGGGAGGGAGGGAGGGAGGAAGGAAGGAAGGAAGGAAGGGAGGGAGGAAGGAAGGAGAGGGAGGGAGGAAGGAAGGAAGGAGGGAGGGGGGAAGGAAGGAGGGAGGGAGGGACCATTGTCATTGAAGTTGGCAGGAGAACTCTCGATGGGGAAGCCCATCCTTGTCATCTCAGCACTTTGGTGGAAGCAAGAGCATCAAGAGTTCAAGGTCATCCTGGGCTCACGAATGAGTTCATTGTACCTAGGCTGGCCTGGTACTCACTGTGTAGTTCAGGCTGGTCTTGAACACACAGCAATCCTCCAGCCTCATCCTCCAGTGCTATGATTACAAGTATGGGTCACCATAACTGGCTGACAAGGGTATGTGAGGACTGACAAAATCTATACTGTGGGCATCAAATGTGCCAGCTGTGGCTGAGGGATGGAGAATGCCAGTCACAAAACTCTGTGTGAGACAATGGCTGAAGAATGGGCCAACAGAGAACAAAGCATAGTTTAAGAGGAGCCGCAGGGCAGAGAAGCTCTCACCAGAGGTGGAATGTAACACGGGAAAATGCGAGTGCTCACCAGGCAAACACAGTGCCCATGCAGCCTCGGGAGCTCTGCTTATATTCACCTTCAGAGAAGAGATTGCTGAGCAGCATGTCCAAGTGAACGGCAGCATCGTCCTCTAATGCACCTCATTAAGGACTGCCAAATGCCATTTACAGGGAGGTATGAATTGGAAGCCAGCAGGGCCGCATGCAGCACAAGGTGTCCAACAGTCTTCTCCCCTCAGAAGCACAGACTCCTTGCCCTGGTTGCCAAGCCCTCTGGGGACTGGTCTTCCCTGCTCAAGCGGGAGGCTCACTACTTCACTGTTCTCTGGTAGACTCGTGATTAGTTATGTAATTGGCCTTTCTCTTCCAGCACTTAAATGATCACATGGAATCTTTGTCAGAGCTTCGGAATCTTAGCACTGACTGAGAGGGAAATTGAGTCAGACATGGTCTCAAGTTCTGAGAGAGACTAGCTTGAACAGGGAAGCCCCAGGGCTGGGGGTGGAGGTGGGGGGGGGGGAGGGAGGTGCTTTAAACCATTTTGCTTCAGCCCCTATTTATAACACAGCCACAGGGCTAAGATGCCTCAGATTGGCTTGACTCAGGTTTGCCAGCTCCTTCCAGTTCGGTGGTGGAATATGGGTGGCCTCCTTTATTTCAGAACCCAGGGCCATTGGTTAAGACCATATGTTCTCCTTTCTATAGGAACCTGTCAACAGCCATCTCCTGAGAGATAAGTGATGCTTAATTGCTCTCTCTACAAAAAAAGGAAGCCCACTGCACCAGGACAGCTCCATGGGCCCTCTAAAAATAGAGACCGTGAGTTATTTTTAAAATCTCTCTCCAAGGGAGGCATCCCAACTGTGAGTCACTGTTTTCTCTGGAGTTTCTCTGATGAAGAAAACCACACTGTCATGTGGACATCTTCAAACTTCTAAAACATTGCCCCATGGGCAGAACCAACCACACCAGCTCTCAATGAGGAAATGCAGATGATGTATGTGCTTGGGTGCCGAGACCAGGGCTAGCTATGTGCCTGGGGTGCTGAGACCTGAGCTGGCTATGTGCTGGGTGCTGAACCTGGGCTGGCTATGTGCTGGGGTGCTGAACCTGAGCTGGCTATGTGCTGGGTGCTGAGACCTGGGCTGGCTATGTGCTGGGTGCTGAACCTGGGCTGGCTACGTGCTGGGGTGCTGAACCTGGGCTGGCTATGTGCTGGGTGCTGAACCTGGGCTGGCTCTGTGCTGGGTGCTGAGACCTGGGCTGGCTATGTGCTGGGTACTGAACCTGGGCTGGCTATGTGCTGGAGTGCTGAACCTGGGCTGGCTATGTGCTGGGTGCTGAGACCTGGGCTGGCTATGTGCTGGGTACTGAACCTGGGCTGACTATGTGCTGGGTGCTGAACCTGGGCTGGCTCTGTGCTGGGTGCTGAACCTGGGCTGGCTCTGTGCTGGGGTGCTGAACCTGGGCTGGCTATGTGCTGGGGTGCTGAACCTGGGGCTGGCTATGTTCTGGGGTGCAGATACCTGGGCTGGCTATGTGCCGGGGTGCTGAACTTGGGCTGGCTATGTGCTGGGGTGCTGAACCTGGGCTGGCTCTGTGCTGGGTGCTGAACCTGGGCTGGCTCTGTGCTGGGGTGCTGAACCTGGGTTGGCTATGTGCTGGGTACTGAACCTGGGCTGGCTATGTGCTGGGGTGCTGAACCTGGGCTGGCTCTGTGCTGGGTGCTGAACCTGGGCTGGCTATGTGCTGGGGTGCTGAACCTGGGCTGGCTATGTGCTGGGGTGCTGAACCTGGGCTGGCTATGTGCTGGGTGCTGAACCTGGGCTGGCTATGCTGGGTGCTGAACCTGGGCTGGCTATGTGCTGGGGTGCTGAACCTGGGCTGGCTATGTGCTGGGGTGCTGAACCTGGGCTGGCTATGTTCTGGGGTGCAGATACCTGGGGCTGGCTCTGTGCTGGGTGCTGAACCTGGGCTGGCTATGTGCTGGGTGCTGAACCTGGGCTGGCTATGTGCTGGGGTGCTGAACCTGGGCTGGCTATGTTCTGGGGTGCAGATACCTGGGCTGGCTCTGTGCTGGGTGCTGAACCTGGGCTGGCTATGTGCTGGGTGCTGAACCTGGGCTGGCTATGTGCTGGGTGCTGAACCTGGGCTGGCTATGTTCTGGGGTGCAGATACCTGGGCTGGCTATGTGCTGGGTGCTGAACCTGGGCTGGCTATGTGCTGGGTGCTGAACCTGGGCTGGCTATGCTGGGTGCTGAACCTGGGCTGGCTATGTGCTGGGTGCTGAACCTGGGCTGGCTATGCTGGGTGCTGAACCTGGTCTGGCTTGAAACAGGTACTCCATGGCAGTTGATGGAGCTGCGGCGCCAGCTCTCAGTGGTGGTGTTCAGCAGGGTGACTTTTTACTTATTGTTGGCTTTATTCTTTCCTGGTTCCAAGAAGATTTATAATCTAGTGAAGAAATATTTCCTGAGGAGGGGTTGTATGGCATGAGAAGAATCAGTCTTCTCAAGATATCAATTTTACTTGCTTTACAGAACATCAAAAAGAAATTTTAAGTGATAAATGCATTAATCTACAGCTACTTATGATTAGCCTGCTCTGGCTAAAATGGGGATACATTATCTGCAAGACATCTTTCATACTCCCAAGGCACTTTAAAATAATGAAAACATATAAAACCATATCTGAGTAATTAAAGTAATGGCAAATAAAAACTTAGCACTGTATGGAATTGCCTATCAGAGCAATGTATCTCTTTTTATAAGCCCTTTGTGATATTGCTATTAATTTTTAAGTAACAAAATATTGCTCCTGAACCAAAAATGGGATATTAACTAACACATACACAATTAATTGCATTGCAAATGCGAAGTCCTAGATTCTAGTTTACACAAAGGAACTTCCGTGGCTCTCTAGTAAATTCTACACCCAGTGGCCACTTGCCTATCATGTAAGCTGTAGAGGAGACTGTATTGAGGTCTTTAAAAAAAAACAGAGAGGCCAGGGCTAAGGAGATGCCTCAGCAAGAGAAGTGCTTACCAAGCAAGCCTGAAAACCTGAGTTCCATTATCAGCTCACCCCCAAAAGCTAGATGTGGTGGCTCATGGCTGTAATCCCAGCACTATTAAGGTGAGATAGTTAAGGTGGAAGTGGAGACAGCAGAATCAGCTGAAGGCTCATGTGAGCAAACCCTTCCTTAAAAACAAGATAGGAGAAGAAAACAGACTCTGAACATTGTCCTCTGACCTCCACATCTAAGTCTCTCCCCCCAACTCTAATCCCTCTGTCTCTCTCCATCTGTCTCTGTCTCTCTTACACACAAATACACAGACACTCATCCACATATTAAAAGCCAATGAAAAATAAATCTTCAAAAAGATGGGGAGAGGTCATGCTGGCTCACACCTATAATCCCAAGTGTTTTAGGACCCAGGATCACTGCAGTTTAAGGCCCGGGTTACACAGGTGTTTGAGGCCAGCCTGGGCTACAGAGGGAGACTGGGGGACAGGGTATTGATTCAGCTCCCTCAACAATTGGATTTGTATGAGTAGGAAGCGGCCCTGCCTAATCTTCCACCTCACTCACCTCAGGGCCCTCGACCTCTTCATGACTGGAGACTTATTCTCTCATGCCCTTTCTTCAGTGGGTCATTGGAGCCACAAAGCCTCCTAACACTCTCTAAAGTGCTGCCTTCTGACCGATGGCATCTGTTCCTACAACAACCTATCGGTGACCTCCAGTCCCATGTGTCTTCACTCACTGGAGTGCGATTGATGGCTTCAGACATTCTGACTTGCCCTGTCCCAAGGAAACCCCTTCCTGGGGGGCTACTTAATGCCCTGTGTACATGCCACTCATCCTGAAGCCCGGACTAGGTCAAAGGTTCTTAATTGCACGGCCCAAGACTTTTCTCACTGGATTCAGACATGTGCCGGGGGCGCCTTTGTGCAACTGGGCATTGCACACGTGGGCCTACCCTCATTCCCAGGTCAGCTTCTCCAGTCCTCAAGCTGCATGCACACTTCAGCGAAACTGGCAAGCACAGCAGCAGGGCCGCTGAAATGGGAGATGACTCCAAGGTGGGCACAGTCTCCCTTTTCCTACCACACTCAGGAATGCCTGTATCGTATGAAAACTGTATATTTGGACTGGTGAAATGGACTCAATAGCTTCAGAAACAAGCTTGCTTTATGAGCTAATGTTTCTTACTTGTATTTTCACAACCTGGAAGTGTAGCAGTCGAGGAACACATACGCGCATTTGTGAGTTCACCTAACTGTTGTATAAAACAGGATCTCCCCTTGTAACCCAGGCTGACCTCACGTTTGTGATCTTCCTGCCTCGGCCTTCCTAGGCCTTCCTCGGCCTTCCTAGGCCTTCCTAGGCCTTCCTCGGCCTTCCTAGGCCTTCCTAGGCCTTCCTCGGCCTTCCTAGGCCTTCCTAGGCCTTCCTTGGCATTTTTTGTTTTTAAGAGAGTCTCCCCATGTTTTCCAGGCTGGCCTTGTACTCCTGAGTTCAAGTAATACTCCTGCCTCGGCTTTTCCAGTGGCTGGAGAGACCAGCATACTCATGTGCCAGACCATCTAACACTTTTGAGGGTGCCCATGTTACCTCTTACAGATCTTAAGGAAATATTAATGTATTTAGAGTCCAAGAATTCCTAAAGGACAAGAAATCAGTCTGTTTAAATTTGCTTTGACTCCTGTTCTGGGAGATGAGCACATCTCTTCTTCTTGAGCAGAAAGCTGATATTATTTTGAATGTCAGGACACAGGGCTTGGACCAGATGAAAGCTAAGAATCTTTTAGCTAAAAGACAGAAGTGTCCTATGCCTCTGTCTCTCCTCTCGTTCCCTTGGGGCCACCCTTGCCTGATCCCTCCCAGTGGAGAAAGTATCTTATTTACCAATGTGCCAGCCCCAAGTTGGGGCTCTCATACTTAGCTGCAGACTGAGAACAAGCTTTGAAGTAGAATTTCCCAGAACCCAGGGGAGTGACCTGAGTCTTGAACCTGGGCCTGTTTATACATATGAAAAACACATTTAGGTTGGGCGTGGGCTCAGAAGTAGAGCACTTGCCTAGCATTCACCGATGGCTTGGGTTTGACTCCACACATAGCAGGGAGGCAGGCAGGGGAAGAAAACAGGCATGTAGGTAAAGGCAAATCATAGGGTCAGGCTCCCAGAAAGACCCACCTTTCCTAAACCCCCTAAGAGTTTTGACTCTTTGGTAAGATATAGGCTTTCCTCTGCATTGGTGAACACTGCCTTTGGTTAATTCCAGCTTCAAGTGAACCTTGGGTGTTAATACTGATTAATTGTCACCTGAACTTTATATCAATATTTTTAAGGCTGACACATAAAAGCAAATATTTGCCTCTTGAGGTAAAGTAGGCGACTTTTAAACAAACAAACAAACAAAAAAAAAGACTTTGCCTGAATCACTAATGAGCATTTTTTTTTTTATCATTTTTTCCTCCCAAGTTTTGAGAGAACTTGTCTAGCAAACTATATTTACTGAGTAATTAATTTGTTTTTCCTTAAAGAAAATTAATCCCAAACACATTACCACTTGGCTGCCTTCCCAGTCAAACACAGATACTCACTATCTGAATTCTGTTCATTTGCTGAGTTTTAAGGTTTTTGCTTATTGTGACTTACAGTACATCATGTCTAAGTGAACGACCAGACCTTTCACTGTTCTACTGAACGACATCCTCAGTGAACAGGGGTTATGAGCACACCGCTGCTGACAGGTTTGTGCATTTGAGTGCTTGGCTCTCTCCCTGCTTCTCTGTGGGCTCTTACCGATGCAGAGTTAGTATTCACTGAAATTTCCTCTCTTTGATGCAATAAACACACCACCAAGATAAGATCCCAATACCTCAGCAAGAAGAGCTTGCACACTCCAGCTCCATGATTCTCGGTACACCTCGCCCAAGCTCCAGAGCTGAGGACAGCTCCATGGCACTACCTGCAGCTTCAGCAGAACTATCTCCAGACCTGTCCATGGAGGGGGCTTCTAGCTGTATAGTTCTGGAGCTGAGGGGGTTTCCTGTCTGCCCCTCTTACATTCAGGATTACTTTTTTTTAATGATGAGAGGGAAATGAGTTGTCCCCCTTATGTAGCCAAAACTAGCCTTGAACTCCCTATGTAGCCAAGAATGACCTTGAACTCCTAATAGTCCACTCCTCAAGGGCTAGAATTGCAGACTTATGCCACCAAGACCAGCTTTCAAGGTTACTGGGATGGGGGTGGGGGTCTCTCTGTTTAGTCCTGACTGGCTTCAAACTCATCATCTTCCTGCCTTAGCCTCTCAGATGCTGGGATCCCACCCTCAGTGAAGGTTAGTTTGTCTGTAGATGTGTTCATTCATTTATCTAAAGAGCAGTCTGGTGGTATGCCAAGTATGAGGAAAATGCTAAAGACAGATTCAAGGGGGAAGATGCCCTGGCCTAGTTTTCATGGACCCTGGAGTTGGAGAGAAGGCCCAAACAGACGAATTCCTACGGCTGAAATGGGGTGATACTTCAGCCTTTCCCCTCACACACCCCCACCTAGTTGCTCAGCACATCCCTGCTGTGATCCAAGCCTGCAAGGCAGCTAGCTGCTCCTGGCCCAGGGGAGTATGTACCTGGGCAAAGCAAAACTGGAGCCATTTCCCCCTGCTGAGCTCCAGGAGCTGACAGCCAGCAGGTGCAAGATGGTGGTCAGAAGGTTCCTCCAGAGCTGGCCAGAGGGGAGATTTGAGAAGAGCGTGGGTGTGGGAGGGGGCCACATGCCTGATTTCTAGAATACTCCAGGGAGGCCATGATAAAGGAGTCTGTGAAATTGACGATCTGCAGCACTCTTGCCCTGCTTCCCCTGAGCCCCATGTGGAAGAAGGCGCAGAGGAAAGGGCTCTGTAATACGTTCAAGATCCTAGTCCAGTCCTCCTGTACCCCACCCCCATGGCAAAGACTGGGGCCTCTACTGGAGCAACCTAAATATAGTGACAGCCAATGGCCAGTGACCCACCCGTGGTTGGCAACAGTACTTCCCCAAGTAAAGAGGAAATGATTTAGATGGAGTTTCCAGCATCCTAGCAGCAATGAACTAGAAGCCTGAACTAGAGCTTAGTGAGTTGTTTTGAAATGAAACTGTGTTGTCTTTGGACTGGGACCCTCTTCCCAACTTATGATAAAGATGGAGAAAAGAGAGGCTTAGCCATCTGAGCAGGGGCTAAACTCCAGGTGCCCATCAGCCTAGCTCACTGTGCACATCCTTCCCACCTGTCTTCCCCAGCTGCCAGGACCATCTCTCAGTGGTCTGTACAGTCTCCAGTCTGGGCAGATGTGCGGATGCCAAGGATTTACTTCCAAACACCAATTGTAATGACCTGGAGGAGAGCCAAGGATGAGGAATGTACTCTTCAAGGGTGAACATCCTGTCAGAATGCCAGTGCGTTCTAGTATACCCAAGCGTGCAGAGAGTCCTGTGGGAGATCAGTCCTGTTAGTTCCTTGTGCTACACTCTCTTTGTTCTTCAGGGTGTGGGACCAGCCCAGATATCTGTCCACACATGAATAGATAAAGAAAATGTAGTCAGATTCCCAGGGAAACTTTTCCCAGCTGTTGGAAGACAAAAATGAAAGTCTTTGGTGGTAAATGGGTAGAGCTAGAAATCATCATGCTAAACAAAAGAAACATGATTCAGAAAAACAAATACTGCATGTTTTCTCTAATATGCAGAATCTAAATTTAAATTTGTATGTGTGTTGTGGTTCTATATGTTTGTATATGTGCTCATACATGTAGGACACAAAAGTAAAATGGGAGCTATGAGAGAGAAAAAAGATATCTGAAAGAATCACAATGGAATATGTGTGACATTTAAAAAAAAAAAGTGTAGATGTGTAAATTTGAGATACTCCACACAATGACTGACTCTAACCATTAAGTTCAGATGTATTCCTCACCCAGAGAGCTGGCACGGGGGAGGGGGGAGCCAAAAAATAAATTACTGAGCCAGAGTTTCACTTCTCACATTCTAACATCTGAGAAAGGTGCTAATGAACTCTGTTCCCCCCAGGAGAGACAAAAATAGGGAACTAGGAATCTGAAGAGCACGCTACATAGTGTCTCAGAGTTGCCTGAACTTTTAACCAGATCTGGTTTGTGTTTGACTTCTCTGAGTGAGCTGGTTAGTGTTGTGTGAACTTGACACAAGCCAGGGTCTTCTGGGTAGAGGGACCCTCAGCTGAGAAAACGCCTCCATTAGATTGATCTGTTGGCAAGTCTATGAGGTATTTTCTTGATTCATAGTTGATAGAAAATGGCGCAACCAATGTGGGTGGTGCTACCCTGGGCAGATGGTCCTAGGTGTGTAAGAAAGCAGA
Source organism: Onychomys torridus (assembly GCF_903995425.1). Lineage (NCBI taxonomy): Eukaryota > Metazoa > Chordata > Mammalia > Rodentia > Cricetidae > Onychomys > Onychomys torridus. The sequence continues at coordinate 17,830,677 of NC_050451.1, forward strand.
CTGGGCCTGACATGGTGTGCACGCAGAAGCAGGTGATCTCTGCGGGTGTATATACAGTGAGTTCCTCCAAGGCCTGTGCATCATCATCTCCCGCCTCCAGGGCCTGAGTGCTTCCCTGACTGGCCTCCTGGTGGACTGTGACCTGAGGGTTGTAAGATGAAACAGTTCCTTTCCTCCCCTGTGGCTTTCAGTCAGGTGTTTTATCACAGCAGAGGTAACTACAGCGCCAGGTCCCACTGAGCATTAAAAATGCAAATTAGGGGGGCCGGGGGGGAAAGGGCTTGGTGCACAAAGGTGTTTGCCACCTAGCCTAACTGAGTCCTATCCTAGGAAACATGTGGCAGAAGTGAGAGAACTGACCTACACACCTAAACACACACACACACACACACACACACACACACACACACACACACACACACACGAAATAGAAAAATGCAAGTAAGCTAGATTCCTCTGAAAATGGTTCCTACTTTCCTCCCTCCCTCCCTCCCTCCCTCCCTCCCTGCCTGCCTCCCTCCCTCCCTCCCTCCCTTCCTCCCTGCCTGCCTGTCTCCCTCCCTCCCTCCCTCCTGCCGGCCCTTCTTTTCCAGCAGGAAAGATACACATTATAGTGTTTATCACAGAGTCAGTTGGAATACTTGGGACCTGAAAATGGACACTAACTTGGCAGGGCCTTGGTTCCCAAAGCCCTAAGACAAAAAGACAGCTCCAAGCTCCGCAGTTTGTGTGTTTGTTAGATATGTAGCTTATTTGTGTCTGTCTTTGTCTCCTAGAACGTCTTTGTTGTCTTGTCTCATCTGTAGAGTGGACCCTGTTCTTTTAGTACAGTCAGAGTAATGAACAAAAGGGAGCTGTCTTCCAGTGTTTTCTTAGAAAGCAGCTCAAGACGCAGGAGAAGAACACCAGGAACTGTCCACAGCTTCTTCAGAAAGCCTGAGTCTGGGTCCATCAGTGCACAACTGTATGACCCCTTCATTGCAGGTGTGTCAGGCTGAGGAGAAACCTGTTTTGCCTTTCCAGGCACCAGCATTTTATTAGCAGCCTGGCTCTGAAGTTAGATGTTGTATTGCTTAAATTGAAGCGTTGCTTCACTAATCGGTATAAAGAAGAAAAAGCCAAGCCTTCCCGGACCTTGTCTCTTGTACCCATGACAATGTTCTAGGATCTCCTACGTGATAATTGTCTTCTGAACGGAAGATGCAGAAAGACCTGCCTGGCTACTACAGTTGTACCAGACAGTAACATCAGTGCTCCCTCCTTGACCTCGCGCTCACCTTACACTGTCTACACAAGTCAATTAAAGACTCTGATGATAAGTTGGGGATGTAGCTGAGGGGTAGAGCACTTCTCCATGCTTGAGGCCCAGGGTCCAATTACTCTAATTCAATGCCAGCCTGGGTCACATAAGACCCTGTCACTGCACACACACACACACACACACACACACACAGAAGAATGGATAGGGGAAAATGTGAGATAGATAGATAGATAGATAGATAGATAGATAGATAGATAGATAGATAGATAGATATAGATAGATAGATATATCTATATATATAATGTCATTTATTATATGTAATAAATATACAGTTAAGTGATTTTTTTCATTCATAAAAAAGAATGAGGTTTTGTCATTTGCAAGAAAATGAATGCAACCAGAGGTAAATCATATTAAGCAAATTAAGCCATTCTCAGAAAGACAACATTTGTTTTTCCTCACCTGTAGTTCCTATATTTTATACATAAAGTAATCTATGAAGAAACTGGAGAGGCGGCTCAGACCTTCAGAGCGGTCGCTGTTCTTCCAGAAGGCCTGAGTTCAGTCCTCAGCACTCCTCGTGGGCAGCTCACGGTCACCTAAGTGCAGCTCCAAGGATCAGACACCCTCGTCCGTACTCCACCAGCTCCCACAGGGCACACACACCACATACACATACATTTAAAAAGTCTAAAAACAACATGTATGTACACATATGAAAGGAGATGTGAAAGTGTGTAGGGGACAGCAGAAACTAACAAAGTGGGAAATGGGGGGGGCGTGTTTTCTTCTAGACAACCGGGGTTCGACTCTCAGCACCTACTGTCAGTTCACAACTGTCTGTAATTCCAGTTCTAGGGAAGCCAAAGCTTTCTTTCAGCTCAGAGGCACTGAGCATACATGTGAGGCACAGACATACATATAGGCAAAACATTCAAAGAATAAAAGCAAATAAATGAAAAGGAAGGACAGGAAAGAAGGGAGGGAGAGAAAGAACTTTCGAAGAAGGTCTAATTCTGGTCGAATACAGGCACAGGAATTAGACAAGCCCAAAGGTCTGAACCTGAATGCCTTGTGTCAGCTCATTCCAGATGGCTCCCCACTTTCCCACCCAACCATTCCTTATTTATCAGACAGTACCGAAGAAGATACTTTAAAGATAAAACATCTGTGAGCTGGATAAGTGTAAAGATTTACTTAAGGGCCAGGCCTGGTGGATCATGCCTGTAAACCCAGACACTTGGGAGGCAGAAATAAGAAGCTCAAAATTTTGAGATCAGCCTTAGCTACATAGTGAGTTCAAGTTTAGTCTGGGCTATATAATTAGATACGGTTTAACACCAAAAGAAAAAGTTAGTTAGTGGGCAACAGAAAAGGGTAGGAGGTATATTAGTCAGGGGTCTTCAGAGTCACAGAACTTATGGAGAGTGTGTGTGTGTGTGTGTGTGTGTGTGTGTGTGTGTGTGTGTGTGTGTGTGTGTGTGATTTACTGGAATGACTTACAGGCTGCAGTCCAGTTAATTCAATAATGGCTAGCTGTGAATGGAAAGTCTAAGCATCTAGTAGTTGTTCAGTATGTAAAACTGAAGGTCTCAGCTGATCTTCAGTGTATGCTAGAATCCTGAAGAAGTTGGTTTTGATGCCAGTGAAGAACGGATGTGCTAGCTAGTCAAGAGCAAGCAGGCCGAGAGCAAGAGCTTCCATCTTCTACGTCTTTATATTGATTTCCAGCAGAAGGTATGACACATATTAAAGGTGTCTTCCCGCCTAAAGATCCAGATCAAACTTATGTGTCTTCCCACCTAAAGATCCAGATCAAATGTTTGTTTCTTCCCTCCTCAAAGGTCTGGACTAGAAGTGGATTCACCCACTTCTAACCAAGCAGATACTCTCTCACGGCTGTGCCCTCATCTCTGGAGTGTAGCTCATTCCAGATGTAGTCAAGATGCCAAACAAGAACAACCATCACATCACAGGAAGGAAAGGAGAGGAGAGCAGAGGTGGGCGAGTGGGAGGAGGGAGGAGAGAGGAGAGAAGGAAAGTGTAAGGCAGGGAGGGCAGCCTGAGAACCTTGGTTCTACTAGAACAATGTCAGCCTGGCTTCCTGTAGTAAATGTCACCCCCACGGGTTTGCTGTGGGAATAAAAAGATGGTGCAGCCAGAAGCCACACTCAGTGTTTGGGGATGTCAGAGAACGGCCTTCCCTGTCAGCCTTCCCTTGCCAAGCGTGCTGTCATGGGTAATTTTTATTTTTGCTTTCACATTTTCATAACAATCTCTGATGCGTTCATTCAAAAGAAAAAGACCTCTGGGAGTTTCCTGTGTATGACAGATCAACTGACAAAATGCTGGTGTCGTCAGGCCCTCCTAGAAATTTATCCAATTATGTCACCAAAATATTTGCTTTTGGTGTTTAAAATAAAGGCCACCTGAAACGAGTGCTTTCTCTGTGACCAAAGAGCACCTTGACTGTTTCTGCCAATACATCATCACCACAGGGTCCTGGGAGATGGTAACCTGGGACACTCAGAAGGAATCTCAGGGTCAAAGTCCCTCAAAGATGCTCCTCTCTTAACCCTCTCAAGGGGGTCAGGGTTAGGAGGACCACCACATGCCACTATTTGCCTGGGACAGTGTCACGTTTCTCTGTTGTTCCTAAGTAGTTATTAATAGAATTTTCTTTTCTTCTTTTAATTATTCCAGTTTGGGCAATAAATAAGTTCTCTTACTCATAATGAAGTTTAAGGAACAAAGAAAAAGTTACAAGTCATGGACTCCCTGTGTAATTGTTAGGTGTAGAATTCAGCCCACAAGACATGTGTCTCCAAGTTATAGACCTGAGATGTGCGCAGCCCACACACTCACGCTGGCCCTTCACAGTTGCTCAGGACAAAGGATCACCACTTTGTTGGTGGCAGTGACACACATGTCATAGGCTCCCTTGACACTGTCCTTCCCACACCCTCCTGAAAGGAACAGAACCACCCAGATAGGGATATGATTGCGCCCCACCCTGCTGCCTCCCTTCCGGTCAAGTCCTCGGTCACTGTACTTGGACAATCCTTTCCTTTCCCTACTGCCCACACCCTGTCTGCTTGAGCTCACACCTGGACAGTCTCCACAGCCTAACCAGTCTTCCCACACCCATCCCTACTTTTCCTTCCCAACCCACCTTCACCCTAGCTGGCTCAAAGCTGCTACCTCGATGGCACCCCACCAGCGATATCCAAGGCCTTGGCTGGCTTTCTGCTCTGCAAGGACAGAAGCCAGAGATGCTTCAGAAGCTCAGGCCCTGCCTGCCCAGTTAGTCTCTCTGTAGGCCATGTCCCCAGTGACCCTGCTAGCAGCCAGCCAGCATCCCCACCTTGGGGCAATGTTCACAGTGGCTCTAATCTGGCAGCCTGAGCCCTGAGCCTGTCTGAATACCTCAGTGTAATTACTGCGTGCAGCTATGTTTGGCTGCCTCCCTAGCTAATAGCCACCCAAATTACCAAGGCTGCACTGTACTGCAGCAACCACCCTGGCTGCAAGAGTTGACTCTCCCTGGCTCCTCCACAAAGAATGAAAAGCATTTCCCCCATCCCTCTCCTCCCTCCTCCTCCTTCTCCCTCCCTCTCTGGGGAGAAGGGAGAAGGCAGCCTGGCCTTCAAGCCCAGAAAGCTTGACTACCAGTGAAGCCTGGAGAGTTAGCCACCTGCCTGTATGTCTTCAGTGAAGAAGCCAAGCCATAGAACAGACTTCCTTTGAGAGGTTGAAAACTGATATAGCTCCGACCAGCTTTGATTTGGCTCATGAAGTATTTTACATGAAATGTAAATATTAGTTATAATTTTCAAAATACAGAAGATCTACAAAAATCTGGATTTTGACATTGTGATGGGTAATCTTGGTCATTAACTTGAATCCGCTAACAAACATCCAAGCTGCTGGGCACTGCAGTGAGGGATTCTTTTCATCAGTTTATCTGAAGCAGGAAGACCCACCCTAAATCTGAGTCACACCTTCTGGAGGCAGTCCACGTGAAAGGACACAGAGAAGGACGCTTTGCCTTCCGCCTGCTTGCCCTCACTCCCCTGGCATCTATCCCGTCACTGAGGCGGTCCTTCACTGATATCAAAACCAACTTCTCTGGGAATCCAAAGTACAACAAAGAGCAGCAACCCTCCAGACATCCTCTAGGACTCCACCAGCACCGGGGTGAGACTGCTGAGCCAGCCAGCCTCTTGGACTAACAATGACTGATTCTCTGCCTTATCAACATGAGACAGCTGTTGTTGAACAACTTGGACCACAGCCTAGGAGCCAGTCTAATAAATCCTGAGGCATATATTTTTTCATCTCGTCAGTCCTGTTCCTTTAAAGACCCATGACTAATAGGGACATTCTCTCGAATAACTCTTGCTGGGCTTGGTGGCACACACCTTTAATCTCAGCACTCGGGAGGCAGAGGCAGGTGAATCTCTGTGAGTTCGAGGTCAGCCTGATCTATGGAGTGAGTTCCAAGACAGTCAGGGCTGTTACACAGAGAAACCCTGTCTTGAACCCCTCTCTGCAAAAGAAAAGGAAAGAAAACCTCAAATAATTAAACTCTAGGCTCATATTTTCATGTGGCTACAAGTGGAAAGTCGAAGAGGAGCTGGTCAAGTACTTTCCATTTTGCACGGCCCCATCACTCCCTGAGGAGGCCCACCCACTCCCTGCACCAGGCACAAGCCTGCCTGCTCTAAGCATCTAAGTCACACACATCACACTGACCTAAAATCAAGGGCAAGAGGATCAGGGGCTCAAGGTCACCCTAGCCTCAGGGAGGAAATAATCAGTAACCCCAGGCCTAGGAGCAGGGGCAGACAGAGAGATAGGGACTTGTTAGCTAGACAATGTAGCCCATGAAAGACCTGTTTCCAAAAAAGAAAATGAAGAGAGGCTAGGGAGGTGACTCAGTGGTCAGAGCACTGCGCTCTCCAAGACCCAGGTTCTGTTCCCAGTATCCATATGGTGGCTCATAATTGTCTGTAACTTCAGTTCCAGGGGATCTGATGCCCTATTCTGGCAACTATGAACACCAGGTGTTCATGAAGGCATGAAGGCAAAACACAAATAAATAAAATAATGTGTAGAGTAATTGATGAAGACATCAGATGTGAACCTCTGTCCTCCAAAAGAACATGCCTGAGTAAGCATAACACATACACTCATACAATCAATCAATAAGTATAAAAACTCTTTAAAAGAACTAAATCAAGGAGGCTGGCAATATGGCTCAGTGGGTAGACATGTTTGCCATATAAGCCTGATGGTCTTAGTTCAGTGACCAGAACCCATAGCAGAAGGAGAAAACTGGCTCTTGACACTTTAGCTCCAACCTCCACACAGGTGCCATAGCGGTCACGTGTCCACATTCACACAGACACAGACATGCACATTGTTAAAGTCATAATCACAATTTTTAAATGTTTAAAAACCAACTATACTGAGATTCCGTCTCACCTCAGTCAGAATGGCTACCACCAGGATGTGGGGAGGGGAGGAGACGACAGCCAGCATGTCGGTGCCCTGCTGCAATCCCAACACTGGGGAGATGTAGGCAGGAGTGCTGCTGTGAGGGCAGCCCATATGAGACCGGGTCTTAAAATAAATAATCCAAAGAAAGATGGGAGAATGAGAGAGACAGAGACAGAGACAGAGACAGAGACAGAGAGACAGAGAGAGAGATGCGGGCAAGCATGTGGGGAAAGAGGCACATTCATGAACTGCTGATGGGAATGTAAACTGGTGCTGCCACCATGGAAAATAATATGAGGCTCCTCAAAAACCTAAAAGGGAACAGCATATGACCCAGCCACACTTCTTCTAGGAATATTCCCAAGGAAATCAAAGGCAGCATATCCCAAAGATAACTGCACACTTGTGTTTATTGTACTATTCAAAATATTCAAAATACATACAGAAGATGCACCATATATACAATGGAGCTTTATTCATCTGGAAAGAAGAAAGAAATTATGTCACCCGCAGGAAAGGCAATGGAACTAGATGTCAGTGTGTTAAACAAATAAGCCAGACTCAGATGTATTTTCTCCTGTATGCAGAATCTATATTTTATATACTTAAATATGTGGAAGTAGATAGGGGACTGTGGTTGTTTGAATGAGATGCACACTGTACTCTCAGGCATTTGAATGTGTGGTCTGAAGTTGGTGCTGTTTGGGGAGGCTTTGGAGGTGTGGCCATGTTAGAGGAGGTGTGGCCATATTAGAGGAGGTGTGGCCATGTTAGAGGAGGTGTGGCCATGTTAGAGGAGGTGTGGCCATGTTGGAGGAGGTGTGGCCTTGTTGGAGGAGGTGTGGCCTTGGAGGAGGTGTGGCCTTGTTGGAGGAGGTGTGGCCTTGTTGGAGGTGTGTCACTGGAAGCAGGCTTTGAGAGTTTAAAGGCTGACCGCATTCCAGTTGACTCTCTCTGCTTCCTGCTTGCAGGTCAAGACGTGAGTCCTCAGCTTCCTGCTCTTTCTGCCATGCCGTCACCACCCTGGAACAATAAACCAAATAGACTCTTTTTTCTATAAATTGCCTTGGTAATGTGTTTTGTCATAGCAACAGGAAAGTACCTAATACAGGGACTGTGTGGGGAGGAGTCGTCTAAAGTGAAGGAGCGGGGTGCAGGAGGGTAAAAGCATGCACGTTCTCACATGAAAACAGGCTGTCTGGAGGAAGACGGGACCAGTGGGAGGGGCCAGTGGGAGAAATGGAGGGCAAAGGTGAGCAAAGTACAATTCATGTATGCAAATGTCATAAACAAACTCACTGGCTGGGCCAGTCTGGGCTACAGGATGAGTTCAGGGTCAACCTGAACAATTTAGGAAAACTCTCTTTAAAAATAAACAGGTAAAAGGAGGGGGACAGCAAGATGGCTCTGTGGGTAAAGATGTTTGCTATCAAGCCTGATGACCTGAGTTCAATCCCAGGGATCCACATGGTATAAGGAGAAAACTGACTCCAACAAGCTGTGCTTTGATCTCCACAGGTGATGGAACACACATGCCCATTCCCTCCACCCCACAACACACAGGATAAATACATACAAATGCAATTTTAAGAACTTTAAGTGTAAGAGGCCTGGGGAACAGCTCAATGGCAGAACCCTTGCCTAGCATGAGTGAGGACCTGTGTTCAATCCCCAGTACAACACCAAGAAGAGGGCCTGTTACTCTGTCTTCCTACTGAATACACTGATCACAGGCACAGGCACACACATGCACAATCTGACTTGCTCTCTTGAGCTCTTGGCATCACTATGAGAACACATTCAGGCTTGCCCCTAGGTCTAGATAAGTATGGCAGACACACGGAGCAAACCAAGTCACCCTGCTGAAGCCTAGCCTTGTCACACAAACCCAGCCAACCTATAGACACAGGAGAATAAAGTGCCATGAGGTCCACCACAGGCACTATCCTGTAGGTTTTCTTGTTGGTTGGTTCAGTGTGTGTGTGTGTGTGTGTGTGTGTGTGTGTGTGTGTGTAATTGATCAATACAGAAGAAGGTACCTCTTTTAGTAAACAAGTATTTTCTCCAATGATAAAGCATGTACTAACTTTTCCTTTTCAATAAAGGTGCCTATGTAGTCAATACTAAGTTCATAAACTCCATTCCTCAATAAGAAGACTAGCAAGCTATAATTTTAAGAACAAATGAGGACAGGTTATATTGTTTTGTTTTGTTTTGTTTTGTTTTTGAGAGGTCTTATTGTATAGACTAGACTGGCCTTGAACTCACAGATTAGAAGCATGTACCTCCACACCCAACTAGCATAGATGATACTGCATAGCCATTTTCAGAAAATATAATCATCTTAGCTATTATAATCATCTGTTGCGGTGAGGAGACACCATAACCAAGACAACTTATAAAGTAAAGGATTTAATTGAGAGCTTTCTTATATTTTTTGAAGGCTAGTCTATTATCATCATGGTAAGGAGCATGTAGGCGGGCAGGCAGGCATGGTGCTAGAGAAGTAGCTGAGAGTTAACATCTGATCTGCAAGTTACAGGAAGAGAGAGAGAGTGACTGGGTCTGCTGTGAGCTTTTGAAGCCCCAAAGTCCACCCCCAGTGACACACTTCATCTGACAAGACCACACCTCCTAATCCTTCCCAAAGTTCCACTAATTGGAGACTAAGCGTTCAAACATATGAGCCTATGGAGGCCATTCTCATTTAAACCTCCATAATAGTGTACCATACACAGCTCTCAGAACATTAGTTTTGTCAGTGTTGTATCTATTTGTTATCTATTTTCATTCAAGGCCTTAAAATTATTAATTATGTATGTATGTGTGTGTCTTTGTGGGGGCATATGCACATGAATGTGGGTACCTATGGAAGCTAGAAGAGAGTGTAGAATCCCTTGGAACTAGAATTACAGATAGAGTTACCTAAGCTGGGTGTTAGGGACCAAATTTGGTCCTCTACAAAAACAGCATGGGCTCTTAACCACTGAGCCTTCTCTCTGGCCCCATCGACATTTTTTGGGATATCAGGTTCTTATTAAGCTGCCCAGGCTCACCATGAAATTCTAGGCTCAAACAATCCTTAGACTCAGAGGTGTTTTTGTTTGTTTGTTTTCTTTTGTTTTATTTTTTGAGATAGGGTTTCTCTGTGTAGCTTTGCGCCTTTCCTGGAACTCACTTGGTAGCCCAGGCTGGCCTCGAACTCATAGAGATCTGCCTGCCTCTGCCTCCCGAGTGCTGGGATTAAAGGCATGCACCACCACCACCCGGCTATAAAGTTCTTTTTTTTTTTTTTGAGCTGAGGATCGAACCCAGGGCCTTGTGCTTGTTAGGCAAGCACTCTACCACTGAGCTAAATCCCCAACCTCAGAGTATCTTGAACTACAGTTGTGTGCAAAAGTGCCCAACAAATACTTATTAAGCACCTACTTCCAGGAGATAGAGCAGTAAGCATCACCAACTCTTCAAGTGAGAACCAAAGGGAAGCAGCCTGTTTCTTCTCCTAAGAACCCTAGGAACTTGGGCCAGCAAGATAGTGTCATGGGTAATGCACTGGTTGAGCAAGCCAGACAACCTGAGTTCAATCCCCAGAGCCCACATAAAGAGAGCTGAAAAGTACTGATTTCACAAAGCTGTCTGTCCTCTGACCTCCAGACATGTGCACTGCACAGAAGCACACACATACACACACACACACACACACACACACACACACCAAATAAAAAGAACTATGCAGTAACCTACCAAGATAAGCTGTTGGGCTAGAGGGAAGTATCTAGTGAGTAGTCCAGGAGACTAGAAAATAATTGGGATACTAGGGGTGTTTTTGCTTCAATTGTGGTTGGTATAACAGACTTTCTTAGCACCTTCCGTACATGTGGCATGAGAAGGCCAGCCTCTCACTGGGCCTAGAGTCCAGCTCCATTTCATTCAAGTATTACTATCACTTTAATGCAAAGCCATGCCAGGCTTGTTTCCAAGAAACAAAAATAACTGGCCAGACTTTCAACTCCACAGCATCCATCTCCCCTCAGAGTTCAATGAAATGTGGGATCTCAGGCAATCACCCACCTCCTGAACCTGAATCTACATTGTTTTGTTGTGGGGCTGGGGAGACTGGCTCATGGATAGAGGCCATGTCACCAGACATGGTGACCCACGTTCAGTCCCCAGAATCCACACGGTG